>NC_060889.1:815521-826919 GCF_014805685.1 Silurus meridionalis | reverse complement strand
ATGGCAATGGCATCCTCCTTACTCTTTTTGTCCTTTTATCATATATGACATGACGGGCCAAATCAAATGTCAACAGGGACCAACTTTAGCCTGAGGACCCTAGTTTGGGCATCTCTGCTCTAAACTAAAAGATATAATAAAATTATTAAACTATTGCATGTTTTAATTGCTTTTGAATTCCTTTTGTATTTATTTTATATTTTATATTGTAGTTTTTCCCATGTCCTCCAGATTCTCCTTTTCTTTTCCCCTCCATGACAGTAGATGGATTGATTACTTCAGATAAATCCTAAGTGTGAATGCTAAATCTATTAAATCATGACACTCCAGTTAAATAAAATTCATCAGTTACAGTGTTCCATAAAGTACTAGGACACATTACTGATCCAGGCTACTTTAAAGATTAGTCTCAGGTTCATCTCCTGCTAAATTCCATCTGCTTAATTAAGGCTCAATATATTTGTGAATTCCTCAATAACACCTGTGTAGGAAACACTGATGAACTAATACAAGATTTATTTTTCCAAATTTATTGTTAACAAACCAAAAAAAGGGAAAGTTTAGGTTTTACACAAATGCATTAGTAAATAACCCTAATTATTGTTGATCTTCAAGAAGAAGCTGAAATTATAGACACGAAGTTGAGCATGCAGAGGTAACCATGTAAACAGCTCCATCTAGTGAGAAAAGCATGAATCTGCTGCAGTCATGTGTAGTGCTTTTTGTACAGTGGAGTTGGGTTTCCAGTCACTGTGGGCGTCAGAGCGCAGTAGTACAGTGCAGAGTCTGATACAGCAGCAGAGGAGATGTGCAGATCCACTTTTTTTTTATTTTCATCATCATAAACTTTAGCACCCAGTCTTATTGATACTTTGGAAATTATAGTTCCACTTTGCATAATATTAAGAAGGAACTCAGGTTTAGATTTTGGATGTTGTCTGTACCAGTACAGGTTGGGGTTTGTATTACTTGTTTCGTAGTTGCAGGACAGAGTAACATTTTCACCTTCATCAACAACTTTATGAGTTAAAAGTGGCTCTACTGAATCTGCCATGGAGTCACCTGTCATAGAGAAGAGACCATAATCATTTAACTTTTACACAGAACATTAAACATTAGAACACTTTACATCAAGCCAGAATTGCATAATCAAACTCATATTCTGATTTATTAAAGACTAAATAATCACATTTAATTTCAACACAATTTATATTCACTTAAAAAAATCTAATCTCACCTAGTGAAAGCCACAGACACATAATTACAGCAGTGAACATGATGAATGGTTTTAGCTGAATGAAAATATTCTGAGGTCTTTCTGTTCTCTGATTCTGTAACATCATAAAATTTCATGAAGCTCCACCCCACAGAATCACATGAAGGGAAAACTTGTGCTCTTTTTTTAGCAAACACACACTGATATTAGTGTAATTATGACTACACTTATAAAGAATGTACTATATACAATCTAACATTTGAATCTATTAAAATATAATCCAGTTATTATATTTTGAAATATTTTATTTATGTGTGGTGAAGTGGTGGGAGGAGCACATGGGTTCGTAAACATAGATGGCAAGGAGACATGGATATCAATATAAAAGACCAGGTTTATTGATCTTACATAGACAAATAAAACATTACAGTCAATACAAATGAAGGCGGCTTCAACAAGCTACAGGGTAGAGGAGAGGAGAGGAGAGGAGAGGAGAGGAGAGGAGAGGAGAGGAGAGGAGAGGAGAGGAGAGGAAAGAACAGGTGAAAACTACTAATAAGAGTAATCAGGGCAGGAGTGAGGATAATATTAGTGCAGTGTGTATGATAGAAGAACAGCTGTAGTTTATATCACAGAGGTTTTATTGTGAAAATGAGGATTCATCATCAGAGAATGTGAGCAGTGTTGTGTGGAGCTCTAGTACTTTTCAAGCTATAAGAAAAGTGACAACGCCATCTTGTGTTCACCAAGGAGACAAAAGTGCCAGAGTGTGACATTTACAATGAAAATAAATCACACTTTAATCACAGACACAATTCTGATTTCTTAATCAGCACGACATAATACGCAGCTCTCGGGCTTATTTATTAATGACAAAGAGGGATTTGAGGATCTGATGCTCTTTATCAGAGATCTCTTCCAGTGATGAATCATTCTGATGCTGCAGAAAATGGAGTCTTCCTTTCCCCAAAACATACAAACTTAATGCAATATAATGAAAGATGAATAAGGTAAGAAGAAAACATTTATTTTTGTTTGTGCATGTGATAGGAGGACTTGTAATGCTACACAAACCAATCAAATGAAAAGAAGAGAGGTGTGTAGTTTAGTCATAATATAAAGTGACATAGACTGAGAAAGGAAATACAGAAGAACAGTGAAAACAAAACTTAAACATTGTATACATTTTTTTATTTAACTTTTGATATAAAAACAAATATACACTTCAAATGAAAGCTCCAGCATTGATCAAATTATAAACTTTTTATAATTCAAAAGAAAAAGAGACAGATTTCCCTCCAAAATGACTTGTAAATAACTTTAAATCATCTGCAGATCTACAGTACTTTTCTATGCATCAGAACTGAGTCAGGGTTTTTGTACAGTGCAGCTGGATTTCCTGTCACTGTGGGCACCAGAGCACAGTAGTATAGAGCAGAGTCTGATACAGCAGCAGAGGAGATGATCAGATCCACTTCATCTTTACGAGTTTTAGCATCCATTCGTGCTGGTTTATCAGAAGCTAGAGATCCACTTTGCAAAATAATAAGAAGGAACTTAGGTTTAGATTTTGGATGTTGTCTGTACCAGTGCAGGGTGCTGCTTGGTGCACTTGTTTTGTATCTGCAGGACAGAGTAACATTTTCACCTTCATCTACAACTTTATGGGTAACAAGTGTCTCTATTGAATCTGCCATGGAGTCACCTGTCATAGAGAAGAGAACATAATGATATAGCCTTTACACAATCAAGCTACAACTACATTAGTTAGTATGTACCATATATTAAACTTTTTCATCACTACTGTCTAATTAATAATTAAATAAACATTTAATATTTCTGAATGAGTAATAAATATCTATGTATAACTCACCTAGTGAAAGCCACAGACACATCAATATAACAGTGAACATGATGAATGGTTTTATCTGATTGAGAATATTCTGAAATATATCTGTGCTCTAACCAGTTAACATCATAAAGGTTCATGAAGCTCCGCCCCTCAGCTGATCTTGCATTCAGCATCACATGAGGAACCTGTACATATTTTAATTAAATTGTAATTGTAATCCAAATAATAATGTAATTATAAAAAAAATATATCATTCTACACAAGAGGAGCTCAAACTTTTTTATGCGGCTCCTAAGAATCTAACTTGATTGAGGGAAATGGGCTAAAAGTAAATGTTGCATTACACCAAACTGTATTATATTAAAAGTAAAATTGTCATGGTTTTCTTTTATTTATGAATTCTTAATATTTAGAAATAAGTATATATAAATTCTCTCTCAGATAATTCATTTTTTTCCGATGTCTTCTAGTTCAATGAAACTTATAGTCAAATGAAATTCCATTAATAGCACAAGAGTTTAATGTCTAATGCAGCTATTCAGGTTATAAGCAATACAGCCATATGCCTGCAATATCAGTGACCTCTAATGAGATACATGAAGTTTGTGCTTTTTTTTAAATGTTTTTCCAAATTGGGCTGCAGCTGATTTACTGAAAAACTTTGAATAGTATGTGGGTGGGAGTGAGTTAGTTTACTTCTCAAAAAATCAAAAATGTTGGTAACTTAGATATGAATTAATGTAATAATGAGACATTAGGGACAAACTTACACTTATAAAGAACAATCTTTATTCATCTTATTCATTCTTTATCACCACATTATCTGAGTAAAGCTGCTTTAAGAGAATGTTCAGTGTTAAAGCGCTATACAAATAAAAATGAAATAAATGTAATTGAATTAATGACAATCCCTTCCTGTTTTACTCATATATTGCATAATGATCCAAATCAAAGGTCACCATGGGATAACTTTGGATCTCTGACTGTAGTTTGGTCATCTCTGCTCTACACTGATGTTTTTAGGAAAATAAAAACAATAACTTCATCTAGATCAATGTTTTTATCTCCTGCTCAATTTTATCTACTTTATTGAGGCACGATATATTTGTGAATTCTTCAATATCACCTGTGTGTAGGAAACACTGTTAAACATATACAAGGTTTTAGTGGATCATTATCATGCAACAACCTAAAGAAGAGTTTAAATTGAAGTTATTATAAGTGTATTTTTTTTTTATCTATTCTTAATGAAGGAAATTAGAGCAATTGTAGGTCTTACAAATTAAATACTTTAATAAATTACACCAATGAGGCTGCAGCTGACTTACTGACAAACTCAGGATATTATGTAGGTGGGATCAATTAAATTGCTTCTTAGTTTAAACTTCTTCAAGGTCATCAGACTGAAACTCAGACAGGAGGTTGAGCATGCAGAGGTAAACATGTAAACAGCTCCATCTAGTGAGAAAAGCATGAATTTGCTGCAGTCATGTGTAGTGCTTTTTGTACAGTGGAGTTGGGTTTCCTGTCACTGTGGGCGTCAGAGCGCAGTAGTACAGTGCAGAGTCTGATACAGCAGCAGAGGAGATGTGCAGATCCACTTTCTTATTAGTTTTGTCAAGTTTTATGGACAATCGTGGATGAGGTGGTTGAGCTTCTGTGACATGTTCACTGGTTTCTTGAATCAGCAGCAGAAACTCTGGTCTTGATCCAGGTTTTTGTTGATACCAGTGAAGTCTGTAAACTGATCCAGTATATGTGCAGGACAGTGTGATGTTGCTGCCTTCAGTTACAGATAAAGTGGTTTCTTCTGGTTTAATGCTGATATCAGCAGCTCCTATTATACAATCAATTACAAAAATATATCATGACTATTTTTTTTTAAATAAATAGAAAAAGTTTCTGTTCATTAAAAATGAAAAATTCCATGTGTAATATAAAACTTACCAATATCAGCAATAGTGAAGAAAAGTAAGAAGAGGAGTAACATTGTGATTCTGAGTGTTTAGTTCAGACCTCCAGCTTTAGAAATAAATGTCAGGGTTGTGTATGTGAGATTGTCTCTGATGTCTCCACATGTAGCTCCGCCCACTCATATTTATTCATATTCATCACAACTCTGCTTCATCTCATGCTGTAAAAGCGGCCTGACAGATTATTGTGTTACAGAATTCATTCATTTAGTTTATTCAGTCTGTTTCAACAATACAATGCACTACACTTAAAGGCCGTAAATGGTGGTCATTTTTTTATTTTACCTCTGTACACCCCCACAAATGATTTAAAATAAAACAATAATGATGCTAATGAAATTTAGAACCCATGGACTTCTCCAAATACTGAGTTGCCGCTTTTAAGCTCTGAGAATTTATACGTCTACGTTTTTTTTTTTTTTTTTTCAGGAAGTAAAAAGTTGCCCACATTCAGGAAAGTAATTTACATTTTATACACATGTACATGAATGAAGAAATACAGAAAGATTGATTACAATTAATTAAAATGAAAACTGAACAGAAAATGTCAATGAATGCAATCAAATGTATATAGTAAATGTAATGTGGTTAATGTATAGTAATGTATAAGCCTTCTTAATTCTTCTTTTCTGTTTCATTCAGCTGCATCTGTTACCACAAATGTGTCTGTGGTTTACTGATAAACAGTAGGTAAAGGAAATATCTTTGATGAGTTTTTGTACAGTCTTTTACTGACTCTATATTACTGTGTAATGTCTCTAAGAGCACAGTGATAGAGAGCAGAATCTGAGAGCTTTAGACCTCTGATAGTAAGTTCAGTAGAGTCGCTGGTAATTTTGGACTCTAATCGAGTGTCAGTGGGTTTGCGCTCTATAGAACTATATGATCTTGCACCTTTAAGCAGTAAAAACTGTGGTGTGCTGTTAGGATATTGTTTCAACCACAAAAACATAATATTTTCACTGCTTGTCTCATATGAACATTTCAAAGTAACAGTGTCTGTTTCCTTCCCATTGGCATCTTCATCTGTTGACCCAATTTTATCTGCAAAACTGCCTGCTGTAAAGAAGAAAATAGTTTTTTAGGCACACACAAATTTCTTAAGAAATTAATAGAATAAAGCTTTAAAAATACATATGAAAAAGTACACTGAATATAAATTACCTGTAACTACAGTGAGAATCAGTGGTGTGTATCTCACTATGTACAGTAAGGTGTAGAGTTGAGTCATTTCTGAACACAGCTCTGTGAGGATTCTGTATAATAGTGCTGTATGTGCTGAACTTTACACATGAGGGAACACGTCTCTAGAAGACCACACCCAGGAAGTGAATTAAATAAATTAAAGTGTGAACGAGTGTGTAAAAGGGTTTGTGCATTGTGTTCTACAGAGGGCTAATATCTAATTCTGAGGGCATTCTTTTATTACACTCAGGTTACCTCAGTACAGGCTTTAAAGCCACTATGATCCTGACCAGTGAAAAATGGTTACCAAAGGATTCATTTTGTCCACTAAAGATGCAACATGTGCCAACAATATAAACTCTTTTTAGTGAGAAAGAGAGAATCCCAGAAAAAGGCATGTCAATTTTTTTGTACAGTATGTTTTTGTACAGTGCAGCTGGATTTCCTGTCACTGTGGGCTCCAGAGTGCAGTAGTATAGAGCAGAGTCTGATACAGCAGCAGAGGAGATGATCAGATCCACTTTCTTTTCCAGATTGTTACTTGTTTTATTAAGTTTAATGGACAATCCTGGATGTGGTGGTTGAGCCTCTGTGACATGTTCACTCTTCATCTTCATTAATCAGCAGCAGAAACTCTGGTCTTGATAGGACAGTGTGGTGTTGCTGCCTTCAGTTGCAGATAAAGTGTTTTCTTCTGGTTTAATGCTGTTATCAGCAGCTTCTGCTATAAAAATAAAAACAAAAACAAAAAAGCCCTTGTAGCCACATAAAGGGTGGCTTGCCTTGGCAAAAGCGGGGCACGGGCCGTGAGGGAGAGCGCTCTCCTCAAAGAGTCCTAGTACTTGGCCCATAATAAGATCACATACTACACCATCTTGTGGAGAAAGACTGAGAACGACACCAAGTTTAGCTGCTTCACTCCAGTTCAGAACTGATCTGTAAAACTTTCTATCTAATAATAGAAAACTAATGTATGTAATGATCAAAATCTGGTGTTTATAGTTGACAGCAGTTTTACATGATTGTGTCTCTCACCCTGAAAATGTACTGCTTGGAGAAGTTAATGATGTAATTCAGGAGCAGCAGTAAACCAGCACCACTACAGCTGCAGATTCTACATCAGAAGTAATAAAATGATGCAGATTTCATTCATATCAACGACATTCAAAACAAAGTAGGGTTTGGTTCTCCTTGTTTTATATTTATGAGGTTCTATTTGATGAAGTTTAATTGTAGGTGTAAATTAATGCATCATATAATAAAACATATTTACAGGTAGGTAAAGCGGCTGTTATTAACACATGAATCATCATCACTCCAGCTTTAGTTTAAGGTTGGTGCATTATTAGTTCCTGATTAGTCCACTTTACTATACACTTTTACCCATCATTCATTTTCAGTAACCACTTTATCCTGGACACACCTTCAGAATCATATATATACAGTATACATACTTACATTCAATCATACATCTTCCTGGTCAGGATTGTGGAGGATCTGAAGCTTCTCTCAGTAAAACAGAGCATAGAGCAGGAATATACACACAGTTACAGACAATTTATTGTGTAAACAGTCAATGTTTAAATAATTATGTTTCATCATATTTGTGCACAATCAGAAATTGTCATAAAACAAAAAGGAAATTCCAGTAACAGTCATCTTTGTATTTGTATGATCAAAACTCACATCTGTTCATTAAAGAGTTTTCTCTTAACATGCAACATGCAGTTGTAAATACTGGATAATTAACACATAAATGAATGAATGAATAAATAAAGGAATAAAGTAAAGAAAGTCAAACGATTACATTTCCACATATTGTGCACCAGTACACTTACAATGGTTATATTTTTCAAAAAATATGTTCTGGAGCATCAAAAATGTTGAATTGTGAATTTCCTGTGTTGAATGTTCACCTGTTTACTTTTATTTTCTATTTATTTCACTTGTAATTGTTACCACATTTTTTCTGTGTCTGTGGTTAACTGATAACAAGGTGGTAAAGGAAATATCTGTCATATTCTGTGGTTTCTTTAAACGTTAGGTTTTTGTACAGTCGTTCAGTGACTCTGTATTACTGTGCTTCTCCTACTCTTAGAGCGCAGTGATAGAGAGCAGAATCTGAGATCTGTAGGTCTTTAATAATAAGTTCAGTAGCATCTGAGGTTGTTTCTGCCCTGAATCGAGATCCACTGGGATTGTAGTCATAACCACTTGCTGACTTTGCACCTTTATACAGTAAAAACTGTGGTGCGCTGTGAGGATATTGTCTGTACCAGTAAAGCCGAATGAAGCCACTGTTTGTCTCATATGAACATTTCAGAGTAACAGTGTTTGTTTCCTTACTCACAACATTGTCATCTTCATCTCTCGGCCCAATTTTATCTGCAAAACTGCCTGCTGTAGAGAAGAAAATATAAATAAATTAAAACATATACAATTTTTTGCTATTTTGTAAACATACCCAAAACATCAACTTGTGATTTAAAGTATAATAATTCTGTTAGTTAATACAATGAAATAACTGGTGAATATGAATGACCTGTAACTACAGTGAGAATCAGTGGTGTGTATCTCACTATGTACAGTAAGGTGTAGAGTTGAGTCATTTCTGAACACAGCTCTGTGAGGATTCTGTATAATAGTGCTGTATGTGCTGAACTTTACACATGAGGGAACACGTCTCTAGAAGGCCACACCCAGGAAGTGCTGCTGTTGTAGTGTAACTTCATCCAGATCATCACTTTACAGAATCAGTGACAGTGAACTGAGTGTTTCTAGCTTTTATCCTCCATAAATAATTGGTTATACTGAGAAGATTATGATGAAGGGAAGCAGATGATAATATTTTTTATTAATTTATAAACTCATAAACATACACTATTAACAGTAGACTATTTGTATGTTGACATTTGTATATACCAACTATATTCCATTTAGAGATTTTAAAATTATGGCAATTTTCTGAGGCTCCCACACAGAAAATAATAAGTTAATACTAATATTGAGCACAAAGACATTGTGAGTTTCTCAGACAGCTGTGTGGGATTTGTATGTGCTATAAAAAGTGTTAACTACAATGTGTGTAATGTAACTACAATATGTCTTGTACCACTGCAAACTGTGTTCACATTTAACTGTTGGAACACAATCTATTATGATAACGTAAGTATTTTTAAGGTGAGTCAGTGCACTTTCTGGAGGAAACAAGTGTATTTGTGTTAAAGCAGGGGGTTGAATTCATATGAATTTACTCAACCATCTTGTGAAAAAAAGAGAGACTTTAACACAGGAAGGCTTTTTATCTCTATGATCCAGTTTATCCTAAATAATGGGTTACTGGGAAAAAGAAGAAATTCACAAATCATGACAGTAAGTTAACACGGCAGGTAATATGAATTCATGTTTAATTAATTTAATATGCTGTAATTAATTGGATTTTTTTGACAGACATTGCTTGTAATAAGAAACTCATTCTTAGAAATCTTAGGAGTGTAATCTGAACACATCCAGTAAAATTAGGATTGAAATGCATACAAGTAGTTTGGCAGAATAACTAAAGTTTGTGGAGGTTTTTGTACAGAGCAGCTGGATTTCCTGTCACTGTGGGCTCCAGAGCACAGTAGTATAGAGCAGAGTCTGATACAGCAGCAGAGGAGATGATCAGATTCACTTGCTCATTTTTAACTGTAGCATTCAGGCGTGGTGGAAGAACTTGTATCTCCACTTAAGGATGTAAAGAAGGAACTTAGGTTTAGATTTTGGATGTTGTCTGTACCAGTGCAGGTTGCTGACAGAAGTACTTTTTGTATTTGCAGGACAGAGTAACATTTTCACCTTCATCTACAACTTTATGGGTAACAAGTGTCTCTATTGAATCTGCCATGGAGTCACCTGTCATAGAGAAGAGAACATCATTTTAACTTTAAACAAGCAAGTCAAAGTTATATACATTTGATTTATTGTAATAAATCTCAATTAGTGACTAATTAATCTCCAAATGAAAAAGATTTGGTGTATAACTCACCTAGTGAAAGCCACAGACACATCAATATAACAGTGAACATGATGAATTGTTTAACTGAATGAAAATATTTTTCTGTAGATCCTGCAGAGCAAAGAATGCTGAATAAAATTCAAAATTTACCAAACAGCAATGTACAGAGCATTCTATTCAACTCCTGATCTTGTGCAAGCCTCGAACTGTGTGTGCAACCACATGTTTCTGTGCTTCCTGATAACAACTTGGTAAAGGACCATCTTTCTTCCTCTACACCATTGTTATGTTATTGTACAGCTTTTCAGTGACTTTGTATTACTGCTGTGTCTCTGAGAACAGTGATAAGAGCAGAATCTGAGAGCTTTAGGCCTCTTATAATAGTATAGTGATGTCTCTGGTTGTTCTGCCTCTAATCGACGATCCGCTGGAGTGCTTTTAGATGTGAACTTGCCCTTGAGCCTTTATACAGTAAAAACTGTGGTGTCTTGTTAGGATATTGTTTATACCAGTAAAGCAAAATGTATTTCTTGTTTTATGAACATTTCAGAGTAACAGTGTCTGTTTCTTTTCCATCGATGTACCATTTGTGTCTGTCATTAATTATCTCAAAACTCCTGCTGTAAAGAAGATAATAGAGAAATCAATGTGTAAAGTATTTTTATGAAAAAACTAATTATAAATTAGCTAATTAATTGTTTCAAAATGAAATTAATTCTATTAATCAGGTAATTTGAAATAATGACCTGTAAATACAGTGAGAATCAGTGGTGTGTATCTCACTATGTACAGTAAGGTGTAGAGTTGAGTCATTTCTGAACACAGCTCTGTGAGGATTCTTTGACTTAGAGCCATAGTTGGCCAAGTTCATTTGGATTAAAGTCATAGTAGCGACATAATAGAGCTGTAGTAGCAGCACAGTGTTCCACATCAGGCCCTAGCAGCACAACACAATTTGAATTAAAGTCATAGTAGCACAACATTGTTCTGCTACAGTAGCTCTAATATACCTATGTTGTGCTAGGGCCTGACGTGAAACACAGTTAGCATTAGAGCTCCAGTAGCAGCAAAGTGTTTCACATCAGGGCCCTAGCAGCACAACATAATTTGAATCAGAGCCATAGTTGGCCCATAAATTGACTTAGAGTCATAGCAGCACTACATAATTAGCATTA
>NC_060889.1:805320-815421 GCF_014805685.1 Silurus meridionalis | reverse complement strand
TGGACCTGAATTGTGCTTTTTACAAAATGAAAAACAGTAGTTTGGAATGACTGGAGGTTGCCTCAGACTTGGGCCTTATGCTGCTTCGTTGGAACAAAAATGAGCCCCTTATTATTTATTTTAGCATCTTAGATTCACTGCTGCACGCCACGAAGTGTGTATGTCTAACTGTCTCCCTTTATCCTTTGACAAGTTTTGTACAGTGCAGCTGGATTTCCTGTCACTGTGGGCAGAACAGTAGTATGAGCAGAGTCTGATACAGCAGCAGAGGAGATGATCAGATCCACTTGTTTTAACTTAGACATTTTTTTTGTTCTGATTTAAAACTCCACTTTGTGTAATATAAAGAAGGAACTCAGGTTTAGATTTTGGATGTTGTCTGTACCAGTGTAGTAGCTGTTGTATGCTGAAGCACTGGTTGTTTGTATGCAGGACAGAGTAACATCATCACCTTCATCTACAGCTTTATGAGTGAAAAGTGGCTATTGAATCTGCCATGGAGTCACCTGTCATAGAGAAAATAAAGTTTTAAGATCATAATCAATGAAAATATAAATCTGACACATTCACTAATAAATCACTATTAATATTTCTGATAAAGTCAGTGTATAACTCACCTAGTGAAAGCCACAGACATGAATATAACAGTGAACATGATAAAAGCTTTAGCTGAAAGAAAATAATCTGAGGTCTGAATATATTAACATCTTAAAGGTTCATGAAGCTCCACCCCACAGCATCAGATGACAGTCACCAGTGTTACTGACAGCAAACACAAAGTGTTTGTGACTGTTATACAATCATTTTTATTAAAATACAATCTAACAAATACAAATATTAAACAATTCAGTTGTATATTTTAGTGATGTCTCTAAATTAGGATCTTAGCTAATAACAGATATACTGTATCAACTAATGTTAAAATTTGAAATGAATAAGGTTTAAATATTGGGAACATCCAGTGTAACAACATCAATATCAAACATGGATGGTCCTCTGTAAAGAAAAAGAAAGTTTATCAAGAATAAAGAAATTAATAGAGATTTATATTTTTTATTTACTTCTTAATGCCTGTTAAACCTCTTGATGCTCAGCTCTAATAAAAGTATGAGTTATGAGTATTAATGAGTATTTATTCTTTGACAGTTTAGTGTGAAGTGGACAGTTTGTAGTTTTATCAGAATGGTGTCTCTATAAAGGAGTTGAGCTACTAAGAGTAATCAGGGCAGGAGTGAGGATAATATTAGTGCAGTGTGTATGATAGAAGAACAGCTGTAGTTTATATCACAGAGGTTTTATTGTGAAAATGAGGATTCATCATCAGAGAATGTGAGCAGGGTTGTGTGGAGCTCTAGTACTTTTCCACAATAAGATAAGTGACGCCATCTTGTGTCACAAGGAGAAAAAAACACTTTAAAGTCATGTTATAATGTGATTCTGATTAATTCTTGTAGTCTGCACTCTGTCAGCTAACAAGGTTTTAAATCTTCAAAAGTTACTGTTTTAACCATGCTCTTTACATCATACAGTTTACACTGCAGACACAGTCTAGACAAGATTATGAAAATCAAAACATTTACATATCAAAGATAAGATCAATGTATGAAAAGTTAATGTCTGTGTACATTATACACAAATCTCAATTATGAAAACAGAAATTCATGAGTACAGACCTTGTAATTCTGCATGAGGATTGATTTTTGTCAGTGCTGATGTAGATAGTCTTGCTTTCCATAACCATGAGATTAGAAACTCTTACCTTTTATCAGCCTGGGGAGCCATACGCCAAAGCCTGCTGTGCATTGGATTTACCCAGGTGATGCCCTAAATGCCCTATAACCTAAAATGCATAAAACCAGTTGTACTCTTCTAATCAGAGGTCAATGCCTTGACAAATTTGGTAACCCTGCCTGACGGACTGGGAAGTATTTACAAATTTTCTAGCACCAGGAATTACTGTAGGACCGTCCTTGATAACATGCACCATTACCATAGATGGTAATCGCTGGGTCAAATGTTATTGTTTATTTTCGTAAAAGGTCTCAAGTTGACGCCAAATCAACATCAGAGACCCTATTGACAGTATGAATGAAAACCGGAGATGTGGGAGGGGCATTATGTCATTTGAAGGCGGCGGCGATTACGTGTCTCAACAAACATTGTGAATCATTTAATGTAGATGAATTCTGCAGCTAGTGTGATCGGGAAAATGTGCGGCTGGAGAAAAAAGTGCGGCATGATTGTTGTTTGTTTGCGGTTGAGACATCGAGGTTCCACTAACTCGTCCAATTAGTCAAGGGGGTTCGCTATGTTCGCTTTAAACAATAAATTCAGTTCAATTTAGTTTAGGTTGAGATAGAATTTTACAAACCAGCTGCGGCTCAGGATTTTTGAGAAACAATGAACATTGTCAGAGGCAAAGCAGCGTTGTTTAGGTTACTGGGAAACGGGACAATAAATGGTCCGTCTTTCTTACTGTGATAAATTGGTAATTGAGGAGGTGTTTGCCTTAATGGTACGGTCGCAAACGGCGTACGAGGATGGAAAAGCAGGCATAATGGACGTGGATGTACCCAAACTGATTATTGACAAGCGCAATCCGAGAGGGTTGTTTGAATCATAGCCAGTAATGTTTCAAGACTCCACTGATCATTGAGTACAAAGGAACAGACTGACGTTGACTTAGGAGCGCTGTTTAAGTGCAAAGTAGCTATCTTTAGTTTACGCAATATCACGTTTTCCCACCGATACAATAAGTGGTAACTGCTCAACGGTGTGTTTGCTTTGTGCAGGGCAGTTTAAGGTGGGCCGATGTTATGAACAAACCATCGGCCTAAAGCAGCTCCTAGAGGTAAAAATCTCCACAGAGGAGGGAGTTGGTATCCAATTCTGGGTGTAACTAATTTAAAGAGTAGAAAACTGTGAGTTTTGTACAGTGCAGCTGGATTTCCTGTCACTGTGGGCAGAACAGTAGTATAGAACAGAGTCTGATACAGCAGCAGAGGAGATGATCAAATCCACTTGATCTCCATTAACTGTAGCAGACATTTTTGGGGGTTTGTTCTGATTTAAAACTCCACTTTGTGTAATATAAAGAAGGAACTCAGGTGTTGATTTTGGATATTGTCTGTACCAGTGTAAGTAGCTGTTGTATGCTGAAGCACTGGTTGTTTTGTAGTTGCAGGACAGAGTAACATCATCACCTTCATCTACAGCTTTATGAGTGAAAAGTGGCTTTATTGAATCTGCCATGGAGTCACCTGTCATAGAGAAGAGAATAAAAGTTTTAAGATCATAATCAAGGTGAAAAATATATAAATCTGACACACGCTCACACTAATAAATCACTATTAATATTTCTCAGTGATAAAAAGTCAGTGTATAACTCACCTAGTGAAAGCCACAGACACATGAATATAACAGTGAACATGATAAAAGCTTTAGCTGAAAGAAAATAATCTGTCTGATATTAACATCTTAAAGGTTCATGAAGCTCCACCCAGCATCAGACAACAGTCATGACTGACATAAACACAAAGTGTAGGCAGTGACTGTTAAAATACAATCATTTTAGCCTTAAATACAATCTAAATACAAATATTAAACAATTCAGTTGTATATTTTAGTATGTTAAATTAGGATCTTCTATAACAGATATTGTATCAACTAATGTTAAAATTTGAAATGAATAAGGTTTAAATAGGATTCGTTAGGAAGGGCATCAGTGTAACATCAATACAAATCAAACATGGATGGTCCTCATGATACGGAGAAAGAGTTTATCAAGAATAAAGAAATTATGGCTTGACATTCATTATACTTGATTTTATTTACTTCTATTTTGGGCGCATCAGTGGTGTCCTACCTCCTGTTAAACCTCTTGATGCTCAGCTCTAATAGGGCAGTATGTCAGTCTTATGCGGAGTATACCTTGGAATGAGTGTATTTATTCTTATGACAGTTTAGTTCCTACCACCTGGATGTTAAACTTAAGGACCAAACGGGTGTTACCATTTATCTGTTGCTAGAAACCAGCAGTTAAAATTGTACCTGCTCTTACCCAATCCCATTTTTGGAGCTGCAATCCCACCAATAACGGTGCCTCATGCAAATGGTGTTTCAGTGTTAGGACTCTTCACTAGGGGATTTGGGCTTAATTGTTGCTACTGAATGGAAATATTGTACCTGAAATGATCCTTTTTTCAACTAAGACTGTCAATACTTCTTACATGTGCGTTTCATAATCCTGTTTCTTCAACGTTAAACCTTTTTTTCATGCTAGGAAGGCGCATCACAAATAGTTAACAGGCGCCGGGATCTTGCGTTTGAAAAGAGTCTTTAACGGACTACGATAAACTGGTGATAAAATGTAGGTCGGGGATTACATGTGTTCTGATTCTAGAAGTCTACCAAGACGGAATCTTGAGGTGGCACACGTAATTGATAACTACAGACCTGAAACAAAGCTGGAGTAGAACATCAAGGTTTTCAGAAAATGTTGTGCTTAGACACTGGAATATCGACTGTGACCGCGGTTACGGCGGCTTTTGGGAGGATATCAATGTCTCAGTTACACAGTTAGGGTTTGCCTCTCAATGCGTCGATAGGGTATTTCAACATATTGGTGGCCGACTCTGAGCCACGTAGCCCCCTGTAGGTCCTTACAGCTGTCTAAAACAGCGCCCGGTGATAAAGAGCAGCCCTATCTTCCAACTTTAAACAATAAGAGTAACTGCTTGCCTAAAAAGGGTTATTTCTTAGGAAACATCCCTCAGTCTGCTGAATAGTATTCTTCATGATGGGAACAATGCTTCGGCCTAGGTAGGCCCTCCGGTACCGGTGCACTGAACAGTGAATCCTGTATTCAAGCCGAATTCCGGTTACACTCTCTCCCCTCGCTCATATTACCTCTGAAGCTGAACCGCTTTTTTTACCCACTTGATCGAGTTCTGGAGAACCTGCCCCGATCTGTTAAGTCTCTGTGGCCTAACCTCCTGGACTCTAATAAGGTTCAGCACTAAGCCAGGGATCTGTCAGACCACCTGACGCCTGCCATTTAAGTGTTTTAAGTTTTGACAGAGACTCATCATTCAAACTCCGCTTTCCGCTGATTTCATTGCAATTTCATATTAATTCCTGAATACACAACTAATGTCTTTGATGAAAAGCACAACATCTAATAGTCGCAATGTTTGTTTTCACGAAAGGCACCACATTGAATCCTCAGCTATTTAGAGAATCTGCGAAACTTCACCTGCTGTAAAGAACGTATGTAGGCCGGTTCCAGTGGTCACAGTTTACTGAATCAGTCAACTATGTTGAAGCACTAATCGATTGGAGGTTTATGCACTTTTATTTTTGAATTTATCTGAAACACTGGAACTGACAGGTGCGTCATAGTCATATTATCGCAATAGCCCATGGCAAACAAGTAACCTACAGAGCTGTACCCTGGAGCTGGACTAAAACTGAAGGGAGAAAAGCTCGGTCAGGGAGTTCCAGCAACGGAGATTTTTAGACACCTGTTAGGGTGAAACTGTGAGTTTTTGTACAGTGCAGCTGGATTTCCTGTCACTGTGGCGCCAGAGCACAGTAGTATAGAGCAGAGTCTGATACAGCAGCAGAGGAGATGATCAGATCCACTTGATCTCCATTAATGTAACATTTGGGGTTTGTCTGATTTAAAATCCACTTTGTGTAATATAAAGAAGGAACTCAGGTTTGATTTTGGATATTGTCTGTACCAGTGTAGTAGTGTATGTAGCACTGGTTGTTTTGTAGTTGCAGGACAGAGTAACATCATCACCTTCATCTACAGCTTTATGAGTGAAAAGTGGCTTTATTGAATCTGCCATGGAGTCACCTGTCATAGAGAAGAGAATAAAATTTTAACATAATCATGAAAATATATAAATCTGACACATCACACTAATAAATCACTATTAATATTTCTCAGTGATAAAAAGTCAGTGTATAACTCACCTAGTGAAAGCCACAGACACATGAATATAACAGTGAACATGATAAAAGCTTTAGCTGAAAGAAAATATCTGAGGTCTGTTTTAACATCTTAAAGGTTCATGAAGCTCCACCCACAGCATCAGATGACAGTCACCATGTTACTGACAGCAAACACATGTACATGTGACTGTTAAAATATCATTTTTTTAAAATACAATCTAACAAATACAAATATTAAACAATTCAGTTGTATATTTTATGATGTCTCTAAATTACTTATAATAACAGATATGGGAGGCTTATTGGGGCCCTCGAAATCGCGCCCAACTTCCATTATGGAGTTAGTTCAGGGAATAACCTAATGGGATTTTTTTAAGTGGCGATGTACTCTTTATGAGGAGTAGCCTGAAACCGCCAAGAAGTCCAGGATTAGTCAATCAATGGCTTGTAAAACAGTTGGATGCCAATTTCAGTCTCGCTTCAACTTTTAGGACACCTCCCCTTATTCGGAACTTTTTTTTTTATGCACTTCCAGTTCACACATCACTGGCAATCTGCCTAAATCACCTACTTGTCAGGGACTTATTATTTCTCGTCGATTCCCTCCTGTCAGGTCAGAGGAAAGCATTTTTCGGGCGGCCCCTACGATACCCTAAGCTGCATTACAGGATGCGATAAAGGAAGCTCGCGCGGTACGACTTTTATCTGACAAAGTGAGCTTTTATTGCACCGTAAAATATTTGATTATCTGAAGTAGCTGAATACGAACTAGTTTTGGTGTGATCGTTTTTTAAAATAGCCTGGTAACACGGCCATACTTATCAATTTGCACCACTACTCGATTGCAGAGGTTAAATCCACATTACTCGACTAGTAACAAACAGCAACTACCCTGCGCCGCTCCCGGTGAAAGTTTATTAACTCGGCCTGGCACGAATGGCCTCATCATCGCGGATTTGCCCTCCCTGTCAAAAAGCTATTTTCTTTTAATTTAAAAGTCAATGACAACGGTGCTACCCACCGCGTTGAAACCCGATCGCGCCATTCACAAATTCTGAGACCACGGCCTGCCGCCATACTTAAATTTCCTCACTCCCGCCTACGTGAGCAAGCGCCATGATTTGTGAAATAGCTTAGCCCATGGGCACCATTTTGCAAAAAAGTTCCCAGACACTGGTTCCGATGTACGTTTGGTTCACAGCAATAGAAGTTTAATTGATGCTGTCGCCTGATCACAAAGTCATTTACTGTCAGTCATTGTGTTCAAGAAGTTTACCCTGGGGTTATCATTCGCCTATAGCCCTCGAAGTGGATCTCACTTATGGGTTTCCACCCCGGTGGTTGCGCTTATTTACATTATTAGGGTACGACTCAAATACGAACTAATTTGCTAACAGTCTGTTTGATCCCTTTTAATTCATGTCCATCCTAGTTGCAAGCGTACATGAAATGCACCTGTGTGACCATCCAGCGGCCTCTGAACTTTGTTCATGTTGTCGCATCCTGAGTTGAGAAGTCACATGATCCATGGCCAGCACCGATTCCAGCAGCACTCCCGCTAAGATCCTCTTACCCATGGAATGTATTCTCACCTATTACACTCTCAGAAAAGGCGGATAAAGGGGGACACCCTCTCAGCAGTGCTGAGCCGGGAACCCCCAGTGCCCTGCTTAAGGATCCCTCGCGCCTATCAAAACGCCAGAACTTGCAGAAAAACTGACCAGTGTAAGCCACCAAGTTTATTAACGAACAAGTATGATGCCTCCTACGATTCCTAAAATATGCAGCTTTAATGGCGGTCCTGGGAGGGTATACAACAATATAAACTGTTTATGAACATGAGACTCCATAAAAGGCATGATTCTTAGATTTTGAAACTTCACTTAAATCAATAAGAGAAAAAACTGCCTATTCAAGTTTATAATAAAACTGTGTCAGGGTTTTTGTACAGTGCAGCTGGATTTCCTGTCACTGTGGGCGCCAGAGCACAGTAGTATAGAGCAGAGTCTGATACAGCAGCAAAGGAGATGATCAGATCCACTTGTTTTTTATCACCATCATCAATTTCAGCTGTCATTCTTTGGGGTTTGTCTGGACTTATGTCTCCTCTTTGAGAAATATAAAGAAGGAACCTGGGTTTAGATTTTGGATGTTTTCTGTACCAGTGCAGATCACTGTTTGTAAAACTTGTTTTGTATCTGCAGGACAGAGTAACATTTTCACCTTCATCTCCAGCTTTCTGAGTGAAAAGTGGCTCTATTGAATCAGCCATTAAGTTACCTGTCATAAAGGAAAAAAAGCCAGAAATACATTGAGACTCAAATTCTACTGTTTCTTGACACAACACAGACCAATTAATCACTAATTCATCACTGACATTTTACGAAAAAAATTTTTTATGTAGAACTCACCTAGTGAAAGCCACAGACACATGAATATAACAGTGAACATGATGAAGGCTCTTGAATCAGTGAAAAGTTCTGTACTTTAACCTGGTAGCATCTTAAAGGTTTATGAAGCTCCACCCCACAGCGTCACTGGAAAATATCAGTTTTAATTTGAGGAAAACTGTTGTTGTTTTTAATACCATGAAAGATGCCATCAAGCAGAGCCTTCTGACTCATTAATGTAATAAAATAATTTTGTTTATTAAAAATGTGTAAAGTCAAGGCAAGTCGAGTCAAGTAAAACTAAGAAGCTTTTATTATAATTTCAACCATATATAGCTGACACAGTACAAAGTGAAATGAGACAATGTTCCTCCAGAACCCTGGAGCTACATACGACAACATAACACAAAACACAGAGCTAAAGACTAGTAAGTGTCCTCGCCACATAAAGTGCATTATGTGCAACCTGGTACAAACAGGGCAAAGCCAAAACAAGACAATGTAGGACAGTATTGTATAGAAGTAGAGCTGGTTGTCATAAAAACATGAAACTGTGGCTGCAACATGTTCAGAGAATGGGAACATGCAGTAGTAATGTGCTTGTACATGCTGAAGACAAATATATATTTAAAAAGTAGTGTAATGGAGCTTTTAAAATCTAAAGAACTCAGTACTGTATCTCTGAGGGATGTGAGCAGAGTTCTAGTACTTGGCCCATAATAAGATCACATACTACACCATCTTGTGGAGAAAGACTGAGAAACAAACCAAGTTTAGCTGCTTCACTCCAGTTCAGAACTGATCTGTAAAACTTTCTATCTAATAATAGAAAACTAATGAATGTAATGATCAAAATCTGGTGTTTATAGTTGACAGCAGTTTTACATGATTGTGTCTCTCACCCTGAAACTGTACTGCTTAAGTTAATGATTTATTGCAGTACCAGCACCACCACAGCTCTGCAGCTATTGGTTTGCTTCATCTGAATACATCATTAATCTCATCAGTTATAAAATGATGCAGTTTTAATTCATATCGTCATTAAAAACAAAATAGAGTTTGGTTCTCCTTGTTTTATATTTATGAAGTATTTTCTACACAATGTCAAAGACATGAGTCATACTGTGCAAAATGTTTTCCAAACCAGCTGAAAGACTGCTGTAGACACCACTCTCAATAAATTCACCATCAACCACATCTATATCACCACTGACAAAGTCACCATATTCAAACCAAAAACTCTCCATCAATAACTGATTCTTTTGGCAAATCAGGAACGGCCAACAGATTGGATTCGTGTGTAATCTTATTAGCATCTCACAAAGCTGTGTACAACTCGTCACCTAAAACAACAACCCTGTCAAGGTCTTTGATCTGCCATGAGAATGCATTATCAACTGTATGCTTTGCTAGGCTTACTAAACCTATTGCCATACATTGAACTCCTCCGTATTTAAACTGGTCATTCCCCTGATGAAAGGATCCTCTTACATTATTTTCAAATCTGACAGAACTACTATCCTTCAACACAGCTGCAACTTCAGTACCTATATTGCCAAATTCAAGAACACCTTTGATGTCAACATTGCTGTCTCTACCAGCAGTGTGATCTTTTGACATGTCTTTACAGAAATGCTACTAACGTACCACTGCTTATCTAAAGACATCTTTAGATTCTTGATATGAACCATCAAATCATTAAGACGTGTTGAAAACAACCACAGACGTGCCAATATCAGAAACCAACCCA
>NC_060889.1:795075-805220 GCF_014805685.1 Silurus meridionalis | reverse complement strand
GCAGTAAGGAGTAGCAAGCTGAGTAAACAGTCTACTATGTATAAAAATACATATATATATATATATATATATATATATATATAAATATATAAACATACATTATGTACACAGATTGATGTGAAATGTTGGGCAGAATGTACAGTGATGATAAGGATACATACAGATATAAAAGTGCAGATGTACTGAGGAGTGAAAAAGATATAATATGAAGTATGTACATGTATTGTACAGAGGTTATATACAGTCTTTTGTTTATGTTTGTTTTGTAGTGGTTTAGCGGTGTAGTGTTGAGTTCAGTAATGTGATGGTGGATGGAAAAAAAGCTGTCCCTGAACCTGCTGGTTCTGGTACGTAAGTTCCTGTATCTCCTTCTTGATGGAATGAGGTTAAACAGTTTATGACTGGGATGTGAAGAGTCCTTGATGATGCTGTGAGCTCTGCGCAGACATCTGCTGTGGTGAAGGTGTTCAATGGCAGGTAATGTAGTGCCAGTGATGCGTTGGCCGGTTTTGACCACCCTTTGCAGTGCTTTACGTTCACACACAGTGGAGCCTCCGTACCATACAGTGATGGAGTTGGTCAGGATGCTCTCAATGATGCAGCGGTAGAAGCTTTTTTAACCAGAGCTGACGTGTTCTGCTGCCATGTCAGATCCTCAGAGATGTGAACTCCCAGGAACTTAAAGCTGGAGACTCGCTCTACCTCGGTTCCATTGATGTTGACTGGTAGATGTCTCCTGCTGTTGGATTTCCGGAAGTCCACAATGAGCTCTTTGGTCTTTGTGGCGTTGAGAGTCAGGTTGTTGTTGGCACACCATGCTGCCAGATTACGGATCTCTTCCCTGTAGGCCGATTCATCGTTGTTGTCGATCTGGCCGACCACGGTGGTGTCATCTGCATACTTGATGAAGATGTTGGAGTTATGGAGAGGAGCACAATCGTGGGTGAACAGGGAGTAGAGCAGTGGGCTCAGAACACAGCCCTGCGGTATGCCAGTGTTCAGAATTAGGTTGAGGATACCTGGTTTCCCAACCTGACAGATTGAGGTCTGTTGGTGAGAAAGTCCAGAATCCATCTGCAAGTGGAGGTGCAGATACCCAGTTCACTGAGCTTAGTGATCAGTACAGTGGGGAGGACTGTATTGAACGCAGAGCTAAAGTCAATGAACAGCATTCTGATGTATGTGTTGCTTTTATCCAGGTGGGTGAGAGCAGAATGAAGAGCTGTGGAAACTGCATCCTCTGTTGACCTGTTCGGGCGATAGGCAAACTGGTATGGGTCCAGTGTAGGTGGTAGGCCCGCAGTGAGGTGATTCAGGACCAGTTTCTCAAAGCACTTCATAGCAATGGGGGTGAGTGCATGATCAGTGTGAGCTGCAGGAAGGTGGATCTCCACAGTAAACTGCACTCATTCCCCATTTATCTTTCAGCAGCTTCCATCTCCATCATCCTGCTCTTTATACTGTTTCTACTAGTGCTTCTTCTAGATACATTCATCTGTCATTTCTAAAAAAGTACAATAGTAATGCTTTAATGTTACGTGACTGAAGACACCAAAGCCATAGATCACTGTTTGGCATTTTAGTTTTATTATTGAATTGTACTTTTGGTATGAATTGACTAAAACCTCCACCTCCTCCTCCTGCAAACCGCCGCCGCGCCGTTCATCCGCCTGGTTTTCCCTCAGAAAGTGGCGTTGGAGCGACTGCAGTAACTTTCAGAGCCCTGAAGTGACACAGCGACATCTTGTGGAAACATCCGTCATTTTGTAGCAAAAACTGTTTCAGCTTCAGCATTTCAGCTTCTTATTGATCCGATACCAACGATTTCCAAGACCGGTATTGGGAAAACGATACCGAGAACAAAACAAATATGAACTAGTTTTCTGTGTAATTATATAATTTGTCGTTTATCAAAGTAATTATTAATATTAAATCATCTGTAATGAAACTTTCTTCCTTCTGTTACATTTATTGAAATAGATAATTTGTATGATGAATGGAGTGGAAGAAAAAGTTCCTATATCACATTTAATAAATTTTATTCTCAGGTTTGATCGATATTTTAATGTCAGAATTTATTCTCTCTATACAACACCAGCATCCCTAGCTAGCAGTAAACTTGTATAAATATAATCACTAAAAAAGAAACATATAAAACAGATGATACTTGGCGTTATTAAAAATTTCGCACAAAATGTTTTAAAGTAAACGGTCACTATAACCTCTGAAATAGATAAAAAACTAACAAAGTAGACGATTTTAACAATCGATATTAACAATATAAAGTCTATAATAAAAAGTATCTATATATAAATTATGTATTATTTAATAAGTAAAGTATTCTGATACAGACATTTCATAAACATAATTATATACAGTAACAAAGTAAACATCCCTAATTCCTGTCCAACACACATCACATATGTAGCTACTCTCTTATTCTATCTCTTAAATAGAATCCCTGTCAAATAGAAAGACGTCACTGTATCAACACGTCACTCTGAAATACATTCTTAGTGTTTAGGTGGGACACAGTGAGTGTGTATGGAGGACGAAACCTGCAAAAACTAGTAAATAAGTAAATTAATGATTACTGAAGATGAAAATTGTCATATTCTTACAGATAATCACATTGGGAAAAATGTAGAAATCCTAAACACTTATAGTCCTTTTGTTATTGGTGCTCCATCTTTGTAATTTCACATGAAATGAGGGCAGAATTTACACGACTACAAACTGAGGGATTGATGACAGAATGGTCATGGGTACACCTCAGTAAAAGTGGGCGGAGCTCGATGTGGTGAGATACAGTTTAGACAGTTTCACAGAGATACTGACATTTATATCTACTGCAAGACACAACCATCATGTTCCTCTTCTTTCTTTTCATAGTTGTTCAAATCATTGGTAAGTCTTTTATATTGTACACAAACTTCATGTGGATGCTGGAGATTTGTACTGAAACTTAAACATGATGATTCAGTTGGTCCTTAAGAAATGACATTAGAAATATTTGTTGTTGTAATGTGTTTACAGCAGGAGCTGTTGGCAGCAGCATTACACCAGAACAAACCATCATATCTTCACCTGAAGGCAGTAACACCACACTGACCTGCACATATGATAACTCAGCTGTTTATCTCCACTGGTATCAACAAAAACCTCAATCAGACCCCAAGTTTTTGCTCCTAATTTATAAATCCACAGAAAGTGTCACTAAAGCTGAACAACTGGACCCAAGAATATCCATCAGACTTCATAAAGACAAAACGAAAGTAGATCTGGAGATCTTTCCTGCTGCAGTATCAGACTCTGCACTGTACTACTGCGCCATGGAGCCCACAGTGACACAAAACTCAAACCCACTGTACAAAAAGCCTTTTTTCTCTCCCAGTAGGGTGAGCTGTTCACCTGTTTCACTTAAATACACTTCTCTGTATCAGTTCCAGGAGTTTGATGTTTATTTGGTTTGTAAATCAACAATCATCGTCTTACACATGCTAATAATGTGTATTGTTTAAACAATTAATCAATGCATTTCACTACAGTGGATAATCTTATGGGGACTAATTAATGAATTTTAAAATTCATATTTGGTATTTGCTCATTTCTTTAAAGCTGCTTTGGGACAATGTGCACTGTTAAAAGTTCTATACTGTACAAATAAAATCAAATTGAATTAAAGAAATCAACTGAAAACAAAACTTTAAGCAAAAATACTGATGTCTGCTGGTGATTTTGATTAAATTAAATAATGAATTTAAGATGTAATACTTCTATAATAAGGATGTAACAAAAGTCAAAAGTTAAGACAAGAAAGAAAGAAAGAAAGAAAGAAAGAAAGAAAGCTTTTGCACTCTTTTACATTTATGGATTTATGGACTTCTGGTGCTGCAGATAGAATTTTTTTTCACTTTATTGAACATATTTTAGAGTATTTTTGTTTAATACTTTACAAATGCCCAGTTGTGTTTATTGTTAGCTCGAGCAAAGTTATAATTTTTGACATTAAAAAAGTTGCACTTTTTTAATTTAACAAAGTTGAGACAGTCAGGATCTTTACAGCAATACTTCTGATGAATAAGTGACACTTCAAGCTTCAGTGGGATACTGAATAATCTGATCCATGCAGTGAAAATAACTAAATGAATTTTGTTTTATATTGAAGTAAAATTGGCAGCAAGACTACAGTAGAAAGCAGGAATCAATCAACCAATCAACACAGCACCTGCCAAAAAAGTGCTATTTTCTCTTAACAAATAATAATCAAAATATTGGATTTATATTTCTAAAAAATGTTTCTCTGTTTTGTAGGTTACATTCAGACTGTAGCTGCCAGATAAAATGCTTATTTTAAATGTATCTGTAAAATGAGTTTATTAGCTGATCGAGCTGTAAAGTAAAACTTTCATCCATAATGTTTATTGACTGACATGAGCTATTTTTTATAAATAAATCAATTTTTTTCATTATTTCCTGTCAGTCTGACTCACAGATTCCCCATGTGAGACTGAATGTGATACCAATCTGCCAGCAACATCATCACCACTGTCATGTGATGCTGTGGGGTGGAGCTTCATGAACGTTCAAGATGTAAATTTAAAAAAGACCTCAAGATGTTTTCATTCAAATAAAAACTATTCATCATGTTCACTGTTATATTCATTATTCTGTGGATGTCATTAGGTGAGTTATACATTGATCTATTTGTTAATGTAGTTATAAATTACCAACTAATTTGTGTTTTATTACAAAAATCTGAATGTTATGTAACTTTAAGTTGCTTGTTGAAAAGTTAAAAATGATTATGTTCTTTTCTCTATGACAGGTGACTCAATGGCAGATTCAATAGAGCCACTTTTTACTCATAAAGCTGTAGGTGAAGGTGAAAATGTGATTCTGTCCTGCAAATACAAGACTTTAGTAAACAACCTGCAATGGTACAAACAACATCCAAAATCCAGACCTAAGTTCCTTTTTTACATCACTCCAACTGGATATACAAGTTCCCTCCCACCACGTCTAAATGCTACAGTTAAAAATGAACAAGTGGATCTGATCATCTCCTTTGCTGCTGTATCAGACTCTGCTCTATACTACTGTGCTCTGGAGCCCACAGTGACAGGAAATCCAGCTGCTCTGTACAAAAACCCTGACACCTTTATGTTATACTGATATCTGCCAACAGGGGGAGTCAGTGGCTTAGTGATTGGTATGTCTGTTTTGGACTTTTGAGACTGAGGGTTCTGAATCTCACCTCCACTGTGTGTGCTGAATTTGTTTCCACTGTGCCTCAGATGTTTTCTTCACCAATCCAAAGACATGCCTTGTTGGCTAATTGTTGTCCAAATAATCTGTATTATGTGAATGTGAATGTGTGAGTGTGTATGTTTGTGCCCATTGGGCTCTACAGAGCATTTTTTTAAGTGCAGTTCTGCTCTTTTGTACAGTGTTCAGTGTGAGAAAGTTTGAAAGAAAAAATGTAAATAATTTCTCAAAAGTGTGTTGCATTAAAACATTCAGTTCAATTCAATTGTATTTGTATATCAGTTTATCACTAAACATTCTCCCAAAGTAATTTTACAGAAATAAATAGATTACAAAAATATAGTTTATATTTTTAGATCATTAGTAATAATTATTCTATTGAATTATCTAATGAATGAGCCAGTGGCTCAAGGAAACATTAAGAGAAACCCATCATCATCTTGTTGAACACAAATATCCATTCATTATAGTTCCAGCTTTGTTGAGGTTTTCAACTGTTTACTGATGGAGACTTGATTCAGCTCATTCAACTGTTCATGAGAATCGCAACCCAAAATCACTGTAGCAGACTGTTTATATTAATTACAGTCCAAATCCATCTTCATGGTTCCTGAGTTTAATCTTCAGTTCTTGAGTGTAAACAACCCTAGAATAAAGATCAGTTATAAACATGTCTCCTGTCTGCACCATGTGACCTTTTCTGTAGTTCTATTTATCACTAAAATTTAAGAATAAACAGATTCAATACTCAATAATCTGATTAAATACTAACTACATACTTCCTCACAACTCAATTCACTAATACAGAGAACACCTTAGGAAATGTGATGAAATTCTTCAGTTTCTTTTACAATAGAATATGTTTATTAAATTCAAAGGAAATTAATGTGTTAAATTTTTGTAGTTAATTATATTTCACAGCTGATCACCTCACAAAAGATTTGAATACAATGTAAAAAAGTAGTTTAATGAAGTAAAAACATACAAGAATGTCTATTTATATTGCTGCATTTTTGATAAAGCATGTGCAGCATTTATGAGTCTATAGTGCTGCATTTCCACAAACACACTCTGCTGATATCACATGAACCACGAAACAATAAAAAAACAAAATTTTCTATAGTGTATAAACTTATAAACTAATTTATGAAATTGAATGTACTATTTATTATCTATTTATATCTTTAACGCTGCTTAGGGACAATGTGCATTGTTAAAAGTGCTATAAGAATATAAATAAATTAAAATAAAGAAATCAACTAAAAATCAATCTTTAAGTAAAAATAATGATTGTGATAAAATACATTGCGATGATGATTGTGATAAAATACATGAAATGATGGAATAAAGATGTAATATTTCTATTATTATAAAAATCCAAAATAAATAATTACATTAAAAATAGGGTTTCATTAAAACACTAATTATTTTGAAGATACAAAGAAAATCCAAAATAAAGGATTACATTTAAAATATAGTTTTATTATAAACACTCATTTATATTTAATTATTTGCCACTTGATCCAGCACACTGATGTTACTTACTTCATGTACCTCAAAAGAAAGAAAGAAAGAAAGAAAGAAAGAAAGAAAGAAAAAAAGAAAAAAGAAAGAAAGAAAGAAAGAAAGAAAGAAAGAAAGAAAGAAAGAAAGAAAGTAGGAAAGAAAGAAAGAAAGTAGGAAAGAAAGAAAGAAAGAAAGAAAGAAAGAAAGAAAGAAAGAAAGAAAGAAAGAAAAGGACAGCTTTCTATGTTTGCTTTTTGCACTCAAGTTTTATAGAAGTTTCACTACCAAACATTTATATTCGTGTGAAGGCCTCTAACATCCAAAGAGAAGTGATTTTAGATGCAGTGTGTTGATTATCATTTTACTTTGATACTGTCAATTGATGATCTGTAAAAAGTTATACTACAACAGCAGCACTTCCTGGGTACACATTGGGCCTGTTTACATACATCACCTCACAGTGCAGCAGCTGCAAAGGAAACAGACAGTAAAAGTCGAAGACAATCAAAACTTTTTCACAATTCAAAGGACACCAGTTAAGAATCTCTTTACCTGACTGAAATGTATATTATTTAAATTACAAGTATATACAGTGAGGAAAATAAGTATTTGAACACCCTGCTATTTTGCTAGTTCTCACACTTAGGAATCATGGATGGGTCTGAAATTGTGATCGTAGGTGCATGTCCACTGTGAGAGACATAATCTAAAAAAAAAAAAAAAAAAAAATCAAGAAATCACAATATATGATTTTTTAACTATTTATTTGTATGATACAGCTGCAAATAAGTATTTGAACACCTGTCTATCAGCTAGAATTCTGACCCTCAAAGACATGTTTGTCTGCCTTTAAAATGTCCACCTCCACTACATTTATTATCCTAAATTAGATGCACCTGTTTGAGGTCGTTAGCTGCATAAAGACACCTGTCCACTCCATACAATCAGTAAGAATCCAACTAATAACGTGGCCAAGACCAAAGAGCTGTCCAAAGACACTAGAGACAAAATTGTACACCTCCACAAGGCTGGAAAGGGCTACGGGGGAAATTGCCAAGCAGCTTGGTTAAAAAAGGTCCACTGTTGGAGCAATCATTAGAAAATGGAAGAAGCTTAACATGACTGTCAATCTCACCTCGTGGGGTCTTAATGATCCTAAGGAAGGTGAGAAATCAGCCCAGAACTACACGGGAGGAGCTGGTCAATGACCTGAAAAAAGCTTTGACCACCGTTTCCAAGGTTACTGTTGGTAATACACTAAGACGTCATGGTTTGAAATCATGCATGGCACGGAAGGTTCCCCTGCTTAAACCAGCACATGTGCAGGCATGTCTTAAGTTTGCCAATGACCATTTGGATGATCCAGAGGAGTCATGGGAGAAAGTCATGTGGTCAGATGAGACCAAAATAGAACTTTTGGGTGATAATTTCACTAAACGTGTTTGAAGGAAGAAGAATGATGAGTAGCATCCCAAGAACACCATCCCTACTGTGAAGCATGGGGGTGGTAGCATCATGCTTTGGGGGTGTTTTTCTGCACATAGGACAGGGCGACTGCACTGTATTAAGGAGAGGATGACCAGGGCCATGTATTGTGAGATTTTGGGGAACAACCTCCTTCCCTCAGTTAGAGCATTGAAGATGGGTCGAGGCTGGGTCTTCCAACATGACAATGACCTAAAGCACACAGCCAGGATAACCAAGGAGTGGCTCTGTAAGAAGCATATCAAGGTTCTGGTGTGACCTAGCCACTCTCCAAACCTAAACCCAATAGAGAATCTATGGAGGAAGCGCAATCTCGTGCTCAATCGTGTCTCTCAGCGACAGGCCAGAAACCTGGCTGATCTAGAGAAGATCTGTGTGGAGGAGTGGGCACTGTGTGGAGGAGTGGGCACTTTTATAATTATGATTAGTATTTTAATTCCATCAGCAATCAGTCACATTACTACAATAGCATCTGTACTGCACATACAAGATATGCTTATAATGTACACAGAATGGTAACATTACATGGCACGATTTGATGGAGGTAAGAGAGGTCAAAGGAGAATGTGCAGATTGGTTTGTGCTGAGATTAGAAAATATCAATCCCAGGCCTCTAAGTCAGATGCAGTGGGTTGATCAGCAACACTGTTACTGATTCTGTAAAGTGATGATCTGTACAGTGTTATACTACAACAGCAGCACTTCCTGGGTGTGGTCTTCTAGAGACGTGTTCCCTCATGTGTAAAGTTCAGCACATACAGCACTATTATACAGAATCCTCACAGAGCTGTGTTCAGAAATGACTCAACTCTACACCTTACTGTACATAGTGAGATACACAACACTGATTCTCACTGTAGTTACAGGTAATTCATTTTCTTTAAAAATTATCAACTGTATTTATTTATATCCACTAATAAACACTTTATACAACACTTTAAACAATTCATGTCTTAATTTTTTTTCTTCACAGCAGGCGGTTTTGCAGATAAAATTGGACCGACAGACGCCAACATTATCGGGAAAGAAAAAGACACTGTTAAGCTGAAATGTTCCTATGAGTCAAACAATGCATATGTTTATCTTTACTGGTACAGACAATATCCTAACAGCGCACCTCAGTTTTTACTGTATAAAGGTGTAAAGTCAGCAAGTAGATATGGCTACAATCCCAGTGGATCTCGATTCAGGGAAGAAACAACCTCAGATGCTACTGAACTTATTATTAAAGACCTACAGATCTCAGATTCTGCTCTCTATCACTGCGCTCTAATAGTAGGAGCAGCACAGTAATACAGAGTCACTGAACGACTGTACAAAAACCTAACGTTTGAAGAAACCACAGAAGATGACAGATATTTCCTTTACCCACTTGTTATCAGGTAACCACAGACAAATAGAAACAAATGTGGAAACATTTACAACTGAAAAAAAAAGAAAAGAAAAGTAAACAGGTGAAAATTCAACACAGTAAATGTAACATATTTGATGCTCCAGAACATTAAAAAAAATTTATCATAACCATTGGTGAAGTGTTACTGGTGCACAATATGTGGAATTGTAATCATTTGACTTTCTTTAATTTATTCTTTCATTTATGTATGTGTTAATTATCCACTATATACTGTACAACTGCATGTTGCATGTTAAGAGAAATTTCTTTGATGAACAGATGTGAGTTTTATTCAGAGAAATACAAAGTAAAAATGTCACTGGAATTTTATTTTTGTTTAAGCATAATCATTTGATCATTGTTTTGTTTTGTTTTTTTAGTTTGGATTCAAGTTGAGTAACTGTGTGTATATTTGTTGCTTTGTTTTACTGAGATAATCTTCAGATCCTCCACAATCCTGACCAGGAAGATGTATAATTGAATGTAAGTATGT
>NC_060889.1:775570-794975 GCF_014805685.1 Silurus meridionalis | reverse complement strand
TTTGTTTGCAATTACAGAGGTCAAACGTTTCCTGTAATTTTCACCAGGTTTGCACACACTGCAGGAGGATTTTGGCCTGTTGCTGAGAAACACGGAGTTTGAGCTCCTCCAAAGATTTTCTATTGGGTTTAGGTCTGGAGACCGGCTAGGCCATGCCAGAACCTTGATATGCTTCTTACAGAGCCACTCCTGGTTATCCTGGCTGTGTGCTTCGGGTCATTGGCATGTTGGAAGACCCAGCCTCGACCCATCTTCAATGCTCTAACTGAGGGAAGGAGGTTGTTCCCCAAAATCTCGCAATACATGGCCCCGGTCATCCTCTCCTTAATACAGTGCAGTCGCCCTGTCCCATGTGCAGAAAAACACCCCCAAAGCATGATGCCACCACCCCTATGCTTCACAGTAGGGATGGTGTTCTTGGGATGGTACTCATCATTCTTCTTCCTCCAAACTCGTTTAGTGGAATTATGACCCAAAAGTTCTATTTTGGTCTCAGCTGACCACATGACTTTCTCCCATGACTCCTCTGGATCATCCAAATGGTCATTGGCAAACTTAAGATGTGCCTGGACATGTGCTGGTTTAAGCAGGGGAACCTTCCGTGCCATGCATGATTTCAAACCATGACGTCTTAGTGTATTACCAACAGTAACCTTGGAAACGGTGGTCCAAGCTCTTTTCAGGTCATTGACCAGTTCTGGGCTGATTTCTCACCTTCCTTAGGATCATTGAGACCCCACGAGGTAAGATCTTGCATGGAGCCCCAGTCTGAGGGGGATTGACAGTCATGTTTAGCTTCTTCCATTTTCTAATGATTGCTCCAACAGTGGACCTTTTTTAACCAAGCTGCTTGGCAATTTTCCCCATAGCCGTTTCCTGTCTTGTGGAGGTGTACAATTTTGTCTGTAGTGTCTTTGGACAGCTCTTTTGTCTTGGCCATGTTAGTAGTTGGATTCTTACTGATTGTATGGGGTGGACAGGTGTCTTTATGCAGCTAACGACCTCAAACAGGTGCATCTAATTTAGGATAATAAATGTAGTGGAGGTGGACATTTTAAAGGCAGACTAACAGGTCTTTGAGGGTCAGAATTCTAGCTGATAGACAGGTGTTCAAATACTTATTTGCAGCTGTATTATACAAATAAATAGTTTAAAAATCATATATTGTGATTTCTGGATTTTTTTTAGATTATGTCTCTCACAGTGGACATGCACCTACGATGACAATTTCAGACCCCTCCATGATTTCTAAGTGGGAGAACTTGCAAAATAGTAGGGTGTTCAAATACTTATTTTCCTCACTGTATATACAGTATACATACTTACATTCAATCATTCATCATCCTGGTCAGGATTGTGAAGGATCTGAAACTTCTCTCACTAAAATGGAGCATAAAGCAGGAATATACACACAGTTACAGCCAATTTATTGTGTAAGCAGTCTGGATGAATGCATTTTGAAAGCGTGAACCAAAACTCAAAAGTAAAAATAGTACTTTGATCAAATAATTATGTTTCATCATATTTGCAGAAATTGTCATAAAACAAAAAGGAAATTCCAGTGACATTTTTCTTTGTATTGGTATAAATAAAACTCACATCTGTTCATCAAAGAGTTTTCTCTTAACATGAGACATGCAGTTGAACATACTGGATAATTTACATATGAATAAATGAATGAAGGAATAAAGAATAGAAAGTCAAATGATTACATTTTCACATATTGTGCACCAGTAACACTACCAATGGCTATGATATTTTTCTTAAAATATGTTCTGGAGCATCAAATATGTTGAATTGTGAATTTCCTGTGTTGAATGTTCACCTGGTTACTTTTATTTTCTATTTATTGCAGTTACATTTTTTTTCTGTGTCTGTGGTTAACTGATAACAAGGTGGTAAAGGAAATATCTGTCATCTTCTGTGGTTTTTACAAACGTTAGGTTTTTGTACAGTCGTTCAGTGACTCTGTATTACTGTGCTACAAGTAGAGAGCAGTGATAGAGAGCAGAATCTGAGATCTGTAGGTCTTTAATAATAAGTTCAGTAGCATCTGAGGTTGTTTCTGCCCTGAATCGAGATCCGCTGAGATTGTAGTAATCGGATCTTGACCTTGCGCCTTTATACAGTAAAAACTGTGGTGCGCTGTGAGGATATTGTTTGTACCAGTAAACATAAATGTAGTCACTGTTTGACTCATATGAACATTTCAGAGTAACAGTGTCTGTTTCCTTCCTCAGAATATTGGCATCTTCATCTCTCGGCCCAATTTTATCTGCAAAACTGCCTGCTGTAGAAAAGAAAATTTAAATAAATAGAAACATATCAATTCATTTTTTAACTATTTTTGTAAACATTCCCAAAACATTAACTTATAATTTAAGTATAATAATAATAATGTTAGTTATTACAAAGAATTAACAAATGAATATAAATTACCTGTAACTACAGTGAGAATCAGTGGTGTGTATCTCACTATGTACAGTAAGTTGTAGAGTTGAGTCATTTCTGAACACAGCTCTGTGAGGATTCTGTATAATAGTGCTGTATGTGCTGAACTTTACACATGAGGGAACACGTCTCTAGAAGGCCACACCCAGAAAGTGCTGCTGTTGTATAAAAAAACTTTACCATCACTAATATAAAAACAATATGCATGAACTTTTTATGTGAAAACTATATTTTCCTGTGATCTTTAGGTGTTTGTCATATGAAATTTTGATTTGTGGAGATAATTGCATAATTTAAGATTGCATCTTTCTGTGATGTGTGTTTATTATTGGAGTGATTTTTCCTCATGTTTTTTATTATGCAGTGAAAAAATGCCTGATTGTTGCCTGTGAGAAAGAAAAGTGATACAAGTTTAATTAATACATTATATTATATTATTTTATATTATATTATATTATATTATATTATATTATATTATATTATATTATATTATATTATATTATATTATATTATATTATATTAAGTTGTCTAAGGTCTTCTTCTTCTTCTTCCTCTTCCTCTTCTTTTGGCTGCTCCCATTAGGGGTCACCACGGTGGATCATCTGCCTCCATACTACTCTGTCCTCTACATCTGCCTCTTTCAAACCTGCATGTCTTCCCTCACCACCTCAATAAACCTTCTATTTTGCCTTCCTCTTTTCCTCCTTCCTGGTTGCTCCATCCTCAACATTCTCCTACCGATGTGCACATGTCCAAACCATCTCAATTGTGCATCTCTCACTTTGTCCCCAAAACGGCCTACATGCCCAGTCCCTTTAATAAACCCATTTCTAATCTTGTCCATCCTTATCACTCCCAATGAAAAATCTCCACATCTTCAGCTCTGCTACCTCCTGCTCCACCTCCTGTCTTTTACAAAATGCCATTGTCTCTAAACCATACAACATCGCAGGTCTCACCACAGTCATATAAACTTTCCCTTTCACTCTCGCAGATTCTCTTCTTTTACAAATCACTTATGTTACTCTTCTCCACCCACTCCACCCTGCCTGCACTCTTTTCTTCACTTCTCTAACACACTCTTTATTACTTTGCACTGTTGAACCCAGGTACCTGAACTCCTCCACCTACTGCACCTCTTCTCCCTGCAACCACACCACTCTACTGCCCTTCCTCTCATTCACACATATGTACTCTGTCTTACTCGCACTAACTTTTATTCCCCTTCTCTTCAGCATGTATCTCCAGCCCTCCAGGCTCGTCTTAACCTGCTCCATACAGTCACTACAAATCACAATATCATCCGCAAACATAATAGTCTATGGAGATTCCTGTCTGACCTCATCCGTCAACCTGTTCATTACCACTGCAAACAGAAAAGGGCTCAGAGCCGATTTTTGATGCAATCCAACCTACACCTTAAACCAGTCTGTCATTCCTACTGCACACTTCACTGCTGTCACAACTGTTCTTATACATGTCCTGCACCACCCTCACATACTTCTCTGACACACCTGACTTCCTCATACAATACCACAACTCCTTTCTGGGCACTCTGTCGTACACGTTCTCTAAATCCACAAGCACACAATGCAACTCTTTCTGACCTTCTCTATACTTCTCCATCAAAATTCTCAAAGCAAATAATGTATCTGTAGTGCTCTTTCTCGGCATAAAACAACACTGTTGCTCACAGATGGTCACCTTTTCCCTAAGCCTGGCTTCCACTACTCTTTCCCATAACTTCATGGTGTGACTCATCAACTTTATTTCCCTGTAGTTACTGCAGGTCTGCACATTTCCCTTATTATTGAAAACCAGCACACTCCTTCTCCATTCCTAATGCATGCTCTCACCTTAACATCTCCACGCTTCTACTGGTATGTCATCTGGGCCAACTGACTTTCCACTGTTAATCCATAGCTGCTCTCACTTCCTTCTTACTAATCCTATCCACTTCCTGCTTTACCATCTCCACATCATCCTTCTCTCTCTCTCTAAGTTCCTCAATCATCAGCTGCTCAAAATTCTCCCTCTATCTTCTAAACACACTCTCCTCAATAGTCAACACATTTCCATCTCCATCCTTTATTGCTTTAACATGCAGCACATCCTTCTTAGCTCTGTCCCTGCCTGGCCAATCACTACAAATCCTTTTCTCCTTCCTTAGCGTTCAATTTCTCATACAGCTCCCCATATGCCTTTTCCTTTGCTTTTGTCACATCCCTCTTTATCTGCTGCCACATCTCCTTGTACTGCTGCCTTCTTTTTTTTATCTCTCTCCCAATCCCAATTCTGTTTTGCCAACCTCTTTCTCCTTATGCTCTCCTGTACTTGATTCCACCACCATGTCTCTTGGTCTTCCTTTATATTTCCAGATATCACACTAAGTACCTTTCCATCTGTCACCCTTATCACTTCTGCAGTAGTTACCCAATCATCCAGCACCTCTTCACCACCACCAAGCCCCTGTCTGACCTCTTCCCTGAATCTCACACTACAGTCTTCCTCCTTCAGTTTCCACCATCTTATTCTTTTTTTCAGAATTCACTCTCCTCCTCTTCTTCTTTATCTCCAAAGCCATCCCACAGACCACCATCTGATGCTGTCTAGCTACACTGTCAACACCTTACAATCTCCAATCTCTTCAGGTTGCATCTTCTGCATAGAACATAGTCCACCTGTGTGCACCTTCCTCCGCTCTTATATGTCACCTGTGATCCTCCATCCTCTTACAATAAGTACTCACCACTGCCATTTCCATCCTTTGAGCAAAATCTACCACCATCTGCCCTGCCACAGTTCTCTCTTTAAAGCCATACCTGCCCATCACCTTCTCATCATCTCTGTTGCCTTCACCAACATGAGCATCAGCACTGCCATTTATCATCTCCCCTTTAACTTCATGTTCATCACCTTATCACTACACACTTACTGTACTCTTCCTTCAGAATCCCCCTACACCATTTCTCTTTCCATCCACACCATGATAGAACAGTTTTATTTTGATTAGCACAAGTTGTACGCTGGATTCCCTTCATAACACAACCCTCCCCATTTATGTGTGCTTAGAACCAGCACTAAGAGTGCACAGGCTTGTGCAACCCTAATGGCTGGGTTGCTTATAATTAAGTTTTAAAGACAAAAATGTTTGCTGTTTAATGGTTTTGGCTTTGTAAAGTATACAGTAAGGAAAGGACTGACAGTGGTGTGTTTATACTACATTGTATTGATGAGGTGTGTGAAGGGGGTTTAGATTAATTTAAGTTTTTATTTATCAGTTTTTATTTATGTTTTAGTTTAATGTAAGATGCTGATAAGTTTTAAATGACTTTTAAATTGTCTAACTAATACACCAATAAATAATAATAATTTTCCTGAGTGTGAGTTTAGATTTCTAGTAAAAGACTAAACCGAGAGATATTAACATTTACACATTTTTCATTTACTCTAACTTTTAACTCAAAGTTTATAATGTCCCCTGTCAGTCACCTCAAACTTGATATTATATCAACTAATAATACAAGTTTAGGACAACTACTCTGTCAGGCAGTGTTTCTTATATATGTTTTATTTCATCAAAAACATGCCTTTGGCCACTCTGAATAAATAGGTGTGAATCACTATACATGTGTGGTGCCTTAACCATAGCAAAGGTGTTACTGAGATGGATGGATGGATGGATGGATGGATGGATGGATGGATGGATGGATGGATGGATGGATGGATATTTTACCACCAAGGATTGATCTGTTTTTGTATGTACATATTGTCGCTGCTTTTGTATAATTTTTTAGGTTTAATTTTCAAACAAAATTCTCAGTGTACATCAATGAACTGATAGAAATACAGTGTATTCCATATAAGAGGAAATATTGTAACAAAACTGTGTAGAGGTTTTTGTACAGTGCAGCTGGATTTCCTGTCACTGTGGGCTGCAGAGCGCAGTAGTATAGATCAGAGTCTGATACAGCAGCAGAGGAGATGATCAGATCCACTTCTTTATTATTTTTATTCACTTTAACATCCAGACGTGGTGGAATTGAGTCACTTTTTCCTCCAGTTGTATCATAAATATAAACAAGGAACTCAGGGTTAGATTTCGGATGTTGTCTGTACCAGTGCAGGTAGCTGTATGTAGCACTTGTGCTGTAGTTGCAGGACAGAGTAACATCATCACCTTCATTTACAACTTTATCAGTGAAACTTGGGTTTATTGAATCTCCCATTGAGTCACCTGTTATAGAAGAGAACATTATTCATTTAACTTTTATTGTGTGCACAAACAATAGATAAATAATCTTACATTCTGCTTTTTCTAATCACCACACACTCATTTATCACTAATTCAATACATAACATTTCTGGAATAACAAAATATATTAATGTATAACTCACCTAGTGAAAGCCACAGACACGTAAATATAACAGTGAACATGATGAATGCTTTTAGCTGAATGAAAATATTCTGAGGTTCTCTGATATGTTCATCATAACATCGTACAGGTTTATGAAGCTCCACCCCACAGCATCACATGACAGCCACCAATGTTACTGACAGATTGTTGATTCTTATTAAAACATACTGACTTTACATTCAGAATCACACGGGGAATCTGTCCTGAGAACATAACAAACAAACACAAGCGTGAAAATGATGTAATTTGAAAAATGTGAATCATATTTTTTCATAAAACCTTGTGTATTAATTATGATAAACATTTTCTGAGGTATCTTACTGAGGTGCGAAACAAACCAGCTGCTGCTCTTAGTAATACTATAAAAGATGTCAGTGATCCATCAGGGCTTAAAAGGAAGTGTGCACAGTGTGTGTAATGTGTCCTGAATTGAGTGAATTTTGTAGTAAGAAACAGTAATCAAGACTTTCTATTGAAAATGAATTAAACATTGTTATTGATCAGCATGATGAAATAATCTGAAATGTTACTCAAAGTCCAAAGGTTGGTGCAATAAGATAAGATAAGACAAATCATATGCATTCACTATGTTCTATACAATTTACATTCAAACATAAATATAAATTAATTAATAAGAATTTTAGTTCTGTGAAATCAAGCTGACAGTGTGTAGATTACAGCTAAGTCTCATTACTAAGAAAAACCAGAGCAGGAGTTCGGATAACACATAAACATTGTGTATGACAGAAGAACAGGTGTAGTCAATATCATGGAAGTGAATGTAAACATGTAAACATCGCCATCTAGTGAGAAAAGCATGAACCTGCCGCAGTCATGTCTAGTGCTTTTTGTACAGTGGAGTTGGGTTTCCTGTCACTGTGGGCGTCAGAGCGCAGTAGTACAGTGCAGAGTCTGATACAGCAGCAGAGGAGATGTGCAGATCCACTTGTTTATTTCCATGAACTTTAGCACTCGTTCTTGGTGGGATGTTGGGACTTAAAGCTCCACTTTCATAAATATAAAGAATGAACTCAGGATTAGATTTTGGATCTTGTTTGTACCACTGCAGATTCTGTACAGAACCTTTGTAGCTGCAGGACAGAGTAACATCATCACCTTCATCTACAACTTTATGAGTAAGAAGTGGATTTATTGAATCTGCCATGGAGTCACCTGTCATAGAGATAAAACATTTAATGATTATATAATCCATTATTATATAACTGCAGAATCACAAAATATTTAATCACAAATTATACAATAAATTTTTTCAAACAGTAAATTAATCAGAATTTAACTCACCTATTGAAAGCCACAGACACGTAAATATAACAGTGAACATGATGAATGCTTTTAGCTGAATGAAACTATACTGAACTTTCTGCACTCTGTAGCATCATAAATGTTCATGAAGCTCCACCTCACAGCATCACATGACAGAGTCACCAATGTTACTGACAGATTGTTGATTCTTACTGAAACATACTGACTTTACATTCAGAATCACACGGGGAATCTGTCCTGAGAACATAATAAACAAACACAAGCGTGAAAATGATGTAATTTGAAAAATGTGAATCATATTTTTGCATAAAACCTTGTGTATTAATTATGATAAACATTTTCTGAGGTATCTTACTGAGGTGTGAAACAAACCAGCTGCTGCTCTTAGTAATACTATAAAAGATGTCAGTGATCCATCAGGGCTTAAAAGGAAGTGTGCACAGTGTGTGTAATGTGTCCTGAATTGAGTGAATTTTGTAGTAAGAAACAGTAATCAAGACTTTCTATTGAAAATGAATTAAACATTGTTATTGATACTCAAAGTCCAAAGGTTGGTGCAATAAGATCACAAATCATATGCATTCACTATGTTCTATACAATTTACATTCAAACATAAATATAAATTAATTAATAAGAATTTTAGTTCTGTGAAATCAAGCTGACAGTGTGTAGATTACAGCTGAGTCTCATTACTAAGAAAAACCAGAGCAGGAGTTCGGATAACACATAAACATTGTGTATGACAGAAGAACAGGTGTAGTCAATATCATGGAAGTGAATGTAAACATGTAAACAGCGCCATCTAGTGAGAAAAGCATGAATCTGCTGCAGTCATGTGTAGTGCTTTTTGTACAGTGGAGTTGGGTTTCCTGTCACTGTGGGCGTCAGAGCGCAGTAGTACAGTGCAGAGTCTGATACAGCAGCAGAGGAGATGATCAGATCCACTTGTTTATTTCCATGAACTTTAGCACTCGTTCTTGGTGGGATGTTGGGACTTAAAGCTCCACTTTCATAAATATAAAGAATGAACTCAGGATTAGATTTTGGATCTTGTTTGTACCACTGCAGATTCTGTACAGAACCTTTGTAGCTGCAGGACAGAGTAACATCATCACCTTCATCTACAACTTTATGAGTAAGAAGTGGATTTATTGAATCTGCCATGGAGTCACCTGTCATAGAGATAAAACATTTAATGATTATATAATCCATTATTATATAACTGCAGAATCACAAAATATTTAATCACAAATTATACAATAAATTTTTTCAAACAGTAAATTAATCAGAATTTAACTCACCTATTGAAAGCCACAGACACATGAAAATGATAGTGAACATGATAAATGCTCTTAGCTGAATGAAACTATACTGAACTTTCTGCACTCTGTAGCATCATAAATGTTCATGAAGCTCCACCTCACAGCATCACATGACCAAGTCACCAATGTTACTGACAGATTGTTGATTATTAATGAAGAATTCAGAATTAATGCATTATTTTAATCTGTAAAAATATAATTAGCTGATTCAATTATTACATATTTTCATTATCTGTTATATTTGTGTTTATAAGTGGTGTCGCTGCATCGGGGCTTCAGCCTCATCAGAAATTGCTGTGAATAAGTATGTAAGTAATAATAAGTATAAGTGAATAAGTAAGTCATTGCAAATAATTATGTGAATTATGTGAAATTGTATACAGTACTGTCATTAATTTATTTATTCATTCTGTAAAAACAAATCATGTTTATTAAATATGATAAACAACCTTTTTCTTGTTATTTCAATAAGATGAGGAACAAACCAGCTGCTGCTCTTTGTAATACCAGTGTGTGCACAGTGCACAGTGTGGGAGGTTTACTGGGTTCAGTGAAGGTTGCAGTGTGTATTCACTTGTGTGAGTGTGTGTAAGTGTATTGTTGTGCAAAGTATAATTCATAATCAAAGAGCTCAACATTGCTGACAGATGTGGCAGGATCCTGGTACATGTCTGACAATAAGATAAGTGACTGCACCCCCTTGTGTTCTGTACCAGAACAAGTTGTTTCCTGTAGAAGAGCTGGTTGTTTTGTATCTGCATGACAGAGTAACATCATCACCTTCATCTACTGCTTTATGAGTGAAAAGTGGCTCTGTTGAATCTGCCATGGAGTCACCTGTCATAGAGAAGAGAACACAATGTTTTGAACCTTTACAAAGTCAAACCAAAAATGTAATAATCATACTCACATTCACTACAAAGACTAATAATCACATTCACTTTCAAAATGTAATATTAATAAAATAAAAAAATTTACTCACCAAGTGAAAGCCATAAACATATGAATATAACAGTGAACATTATGAATGGTTTTAGCTGAATAAAAATATTCTACAGTCTTTCAGTTTTCTAAATCTATAATATCAGAAAGCTTCTTGAAGCTCCACCCCACAGCATCACATGACAGAGTCACCAATGTTACTGACATCCTGGATTTACATTCACATTCAGCATCACATGTGGAACCTGTTCTGAGCACATTTGAGCAAACAATTAATTAAATTATGAAATGCATATAAGACATTTTAATATATTAAAAATATAATCAAGTAATTACATTCTGAAATATTTTTATATGTTGTTTTAGTGGTGTCTCTATTTTACAGGCCTCGACCTGAAGAGAAGAGAAGAGAAGAGAAGAGAAGAGAAGAGAAGAGACGAGAAGAGAAGAGAAGAGAAGAGAAGAGAAGAGAAGAAATGCAGTGTAATGACAGATGAGTATTAATGAGTATTTATTCTTATGATAATATTAGTGCAGTGAGTATGATAGAACAGCTGTAGTTTATATCACAGAGGTTTTATTGTGAAAATGAGGATTCATCATCAGAGAATGTGAGCAGGGTTGTGTGGAGCTCTAGTACTTTTCCCACAATAAGATAATGACTGCGCCATCTTGTGTCCACCAAGAAGAAAAACTTAACACATAAATAGTTAACACATTCAATCATTTTTAAGACAAATGAGGAGCAGCTTTTTAAGGAAGGTCAAGGAGTAGGTTTATGGATGTGGTGAGGGAGGACATGCAGGTAGTTGGGTTGAAAGGCAGCTGTAGAGGACAGGGGGAATGGGGAAGGATGATCCACTGTGGCGACCCCTGATGGGATAAGCCGAAAGAAGAAGAACATAAATAATAAAACAGTTTTGTAAATAACAAATAATATATAATATTGCACAGAAGGTAAATAAGTGGTACTGCACATATTTTGATTTTATTGCACAATGGGAGCATCATTTAAGTGTTAATGGGGTAGATGCCTGGGAGAAGAAACTTTTATTGTGCCTAGCTTTCTTGGTACTCTATTGCGTCGGCCAGAAGGCAATTGCTGAACCTCGGTCCTACATGCAGATTCATCCCCGTCTTCGATGAGACCAATGACTAGTGTTGTCTGCAAACATCAGGAGCTGGACAGAGGGTTCTGTAGAGGTGCATTCGTTGGTGTACAGGGAGAAGAGCAAAGGGGAAAGAACATCCCTTTGGCACCAGTGTTGATAGTACAGCTGTTTGACATGAATTTGAGCTGGGTTAGTTTGGTCTGGAGAAGTGGTGGGATGATTGGATTGGCCGAACTGACAGGATCCACAAACAGGATCCCTGATTTGTCCAGATGTTGCAGAAAGTAGTACAGTCCCATGTTCACCGCATCATCCACAAACCTCTTTGCTCTGTTAGCAAAGTGCAGGGGGTCTAGCAAAGGGTCCAGTGATGTCCCAGTCTTTCAAATGACAATGACCACAGATAGTGCAATAGGTCTTAGTCAGTGATTTTTGGGGTCAAAGGAATAGGGATGATGGTGGAATGTTTGCAGCAGGCAGGCACTTCCACACAGTTCCAGAGATCGATTGAAGACCCGTGAAAAGATGAATGCCAGCTGGTCTGAACAAGTTTTAAGACAGGCCGGGGAAACTACCTTTGGTTCTGGTGCTTATCTAAAGACCTTATGCATATCATTACTGAAGTACAGGAGGGGGAGCGAGGGGGGCTGCTGGAGCTGTTGATGATCAAGTGGCAAGGTGGTCAGGACCGGTGTGAGTTTCAAGTCAAGTTTATTTATATAGCACTTTTCACAATGGACATTGTCTCAAAGCAGCTTTACGGAATTTAAGAGTTAAGGTGAACATGTATTTAAACCTGATGAGCAAGTCATGGCGACTGTTGCAAGGAAAATCTCCATTAGTTGTTATGAAGAAGAAACCTTGGGAGAAACCCGACTCAAAAGGGAAACCCATCCTCATATGGGTGATATAACGACATGAGAACATGTAAGATGAGTAATGTCCTTTCTACAGTCTTTTACAGTTATTTGAGGTTATGGAACCAGGAGCTATTGAGCACCTCAAAATAGCTCATCATTTGATATCATAAATCCAACACCAGCTTCTCCATGCAAAAAGGTCCCATGTGCAAACACTACATGAAGCGGGATCCAAATAGTGCGAATACATCTCTAGATTTTTCCAGATGATTAACAGCCCTGAATTTTGTGAATGCACTTAGTTTGAACCATGGGCTTCTGCTTTCAACACTGCTTTTGGGCTTCTGCTGTTGTTAAAAAGGATACATTTTCTCTTTGAAGATCCAAATTTTTATGAGGTGGGACAACTGGAGCTGGCGCAACCTCGAGATGCCCCAGGATGGTGTAGCAAATTTAGCTCGCAAAAACAAGGAAATATTTATGAGTAATTATAAGTACTCCTAAATATCTAAATTAAGTTGTTAAATTGACGGTAATGAAATTAACATTATACTTATTTGGTCTGTTCCTCACCAAACCCATTATAATATTTTATTAATTCTATAAAAGGGGTATCTCTCCGGCCAAGAAAGACGCACCACCCTTTACTTTATACTGTACACTTAATAGAGCATGTAGTTCAGATCGAATATTGCAGGAACCTTGAAATGTGAGCGGCATTTAGAGACAATCACTTATGAAAAATACAGTGTTTAATAAATGAGACAACATAGAACGAACTACACAAACATACAAAATAAAATAAAAATTTAAATAAAAATAATCAAAAGGAGGAAGAGAAAGGAAAAGAAGAATGGAAAGGAATGGCAAGCTGAATCTTCGAAATTAAATACAACCTAAACAAAATCAAGGAATTCAAATTCACCTTAAAATTAAGGGGCTCAAACCTAAACACGCATCTAAATTGGTTGGTAAAACGGTTACTTGCATTGGCTTGTTGCACAAGAGTCTGGATGCGGTAGACAAAGAAATCTTTGAAGAGTCGGTTAGGAGGGAGTCAGATGTTCTTCCAGGTTCTCCTGAAGATAAGAGCAGTTGTTGTTCTTGAAGGTAAAGCTTGTTGGAAGATCTCAAAAAGGGTTTGAGATCTCGTCTCGAAGAGTCGCTGCTGGGCTGTTCTAAGCGTCCGACCTTTCTAGCCTTTTGGCCCTGGGTGTCCGAGCCTTTCCGATCGAGCCGAGTGCTTGACTTCACTGTTAATTAGTTGGGTTCAATATGTTTTAAAGGTCCTGAACCCCACCCATCTTTGAGGGAATGGACAATGCTACTGCCTGATGTTTTGGAGAGAAAAACATGTTTGTGCATTTGTAGGCATGTTTTTTTGGGTTATACTTGCTTTTGGAGAACTTAGTTTTATCCAAAGTGTATTAAGACAGTATGGTACATTTCATTAACAAAATTAAATGCAGCATTGTTTGCAAAATAAGGAACAGGTCATTTTGTGATCAATTTGATATTAGACATGGAAAGCAAGGACAGTATTAAAACAGGGGTACATTAAATACCAGTTAACATTTAACATAAGGTATAACTTTATATACCAGAATATAACATTGTATTAACATGCACCCTTGTTAGGAAAGTAAGAAGCAGATAACTGTAGATCAACTTTGACATCAGGCCTTGGAGGGAAAAAACAGCATTAAAGTGGACATACATTAATAAACCTTTAGAGTGTAGCTATTATTGAGGTAGAGTTAAACACTTTATTTGCAGATGAAGCTACCTACAAAATGTATGTGTCATGTAATGTGGGACATTTTATTTATTAGTTAATTAATAAAAGAATGCTCCCTTGTGTGTGTGTGTGTCAGACAAACAGACGTACTGGGGCAGAGTTTTAAGAGTGAATTGTTTTATGGTTTGAGGGTCCCTGTGAAGTCAATCAGAGAGGCCAGGGGGTTATGTGGCTTTCGGGGTGGTGTGTGTCACGGTGTGAGCGAAACAAAAGGCGGAAGCCGGAGTACAGCTCGCTCGGGTTTTAATGGCATGTGTGAGAGAGAGGTACACACACGTACACACACGCACACACACACACACACACACACACACACACACGCGCACACATACACACACGGCAGTCCTTAGGTTGAGAAAGACAGTCCGAGTAGCGCATTGGGAGAAGCGTAGCTGACCCGAGATGCACAGGGAGGGAAAGCGCAGCCGGTACGGGATTCTGGAGTCCGGATGAAACGGATGACAACGGAAGTCCTGTATGAAAGCCGGAATGACAGAACATGCAGTACGGGAAGTCCAACACAAACAATAACGAACGGGGTTAGGGAGTGAAAGAGGAGCTTATATAGAAGCGGGGTTGAGTGATGATGAACCCCAGGTGAGCGTTATTAAACCTGGGGTTTCAGAGAGAGTGGAGGCATGAGTGATGATGAGCTCCAGGTGTGCCTCGTTAAACCTGGAGCTCTATGGAGAGTGGAGGCATAGAGAGCCACCAAAGGGGGCGTGGCAGGTGGATCCCTGACATTACCCACCCCCCTGAGGGGCGGCACCTGACGCCCCAAACCCACAGACGCTTGGAGGGCCAGGGCATTCAGAGGAGGATCCCGGTGTCCGTCCAGGGTCGAACGGGACCTGGTCAGAACCGCCGCAGAACCGGAGAAGGCCAGCAAGGACCTGAGGCGGGGCGATAGCCCAGGCGAAGCGCAGGAACCGGACTATGCTCAACGGCGCGTAGCCCATCGCGGAGGCCAGAATCGGAGTAAAACCACCGGCGAAGATCGGAGCCAGGACGAAGGCCGGATCCGGAGAGACAGCCCCAGCGTCGGATAGGGACCAAGCTACGTCCGTGGCGGAGATCGGAGTACGAGTGACGCACCCGGTGGAGCTCGGACCCAGAAAAACTACCCCAGTGGTGTCCAGAGGCCGAGTGACGTCCACGGTGGAGTTCAGAAGCGGGACGCCGCCGTCGAAGGACCCCGGAGGTGAGACGTCGCCGTCGGAGGAGCCCGGAGGCGAGACGTCGCCGTCGGAGGAGCCCGGAGGCGAGACGTCGCCATCGAAGGAGGAGCCCTTAGGCGAGACGTCGCCGAAGGAGGAGCCCTTAGGCGAGACGTCGCCGAAGGAGGAGCCCTTAGGCGAGACGTCGCCAAAGGAGGAGCTCAGAGGCGTGGCGTCGCCGTCGGAGGAGCCCTTAGGCGAGACGTCGCCATCGGAGGAGCCCTGAGGCGAGACGTCGCCATCGGAGGAGCTCTGAGGCGAGACATTGTCGAAGGAGGAGCCCTGGGGCGAGACGTCGTCGACGGAGGAGCCCTGGGGCGAGACGTCGCCTTTCAGGAAGCCCGGGAGCGAGACGTCGTCAAAGGAGGAGCTCTGGGGCGAGACATCGCCTTCCAGGAAGCTCGGGAGCGAGACGTCGCCAAAGGAGGAGCTCAGAGGCGTGACGTCGCCTTCGGAGTCGCACGGAGGCAAGACATCGCCATCAAAGGAGCTCGAGGCGGACGTGCTGAAGCAGAGGGGCTCTCTGAGACTCTGTGGAGCGGAGAGGAGCTCTCTGAGACTCTGTGGAGCGGAGAGGAGCTCTCGGAGACGCTGCGGAGCGGAGAGGGGCTCTCGGAGACGCTGCGGAGCGGAGAGGGGCTCTCGGAGACGCTGTGGAGCGGAGAGGAGCTCTCGGAGACGCTGCGGAGCGGAGAGGGGCTCTCGGAGATGCTGTGGAGCGGAGAGGAGCTCTCGGAGATGCTGTGGAGCGGAGAGGAGCTCTCGGAGACACTGTGGAGCAGAGAGAAGCTCTGTGACGTGGCCATACCTCCAGAGCTACAGCGAGGCAAGCTGTCGCATTCTGGGTGACCGTGAAGCGAGCCGTCGCCTTCGGAGAGACCGTGAGGCGAGCCGTCGCCTTTGGGGAGACCGTGAGGTGAGCCGTCGCCTTTGGGGAGACCGTGAGGCGAGCCGTCGCCTTCGGGGAGACCGTGAGGCGAGCCGTCGCCTTCCAGGAAGCTCGGGAGCGAGACGTCGCCAAAGGAGGAGCTCAGAGGCGTGACGTCGCCTTCGGAGTCGCACGGAGGCAAGACATCGCCATCAAAGGAGCTCGGAGGCGGGACGTGCTGAAGCAGAGAGGGGCTCTCTGAGACTCTGTGGAGCGGAGAGGAGCTCTCGGAGACTCTGTGGAGCGGAGAGGAGCTCTCGGAGACGCTGCGGAGCGGAGAGGAGCTCTCGGAGACGCTGTGGAGCGGAGAGGAGCTCTCGGAGACACTGTGGAGCAGAGAGAAGCTCTGTGACGTGGCCATACCTCCAGAGCTACAGCGAGGCAAGCTGTCGCATTCTGGGTGACCGTGAAGCGAGCCGTCGCCTTCGGAGAGACCGTGAGGCGAGCCGTCGCCTTCGGGGAGACCGTGAGGCGAGCCGTCGCCTTCGGGGAGACCGTGAGGCGAGCCGTCGCCTTCGGGGAGACCGTGAGGCGAGCCGTCGCCTTCGGGGAGACCGTGAGGCGAGCCGTCGCCTTCGGGGAGACCGTGAGGCGGCGGTACGACGTCGTTTTCACGGCCTTGAGTCTGAGTTGAGTGCACTGGGAAGCTCCGGGGTGGAAATCCGGGGCGGAACTGGAGACCTTGGAGCAGAGAGGAGCTCTCGGAGGCTCTATGGAGCGGAGAGGAGCTCTCGAAGGCATGCTGGAGCTGAGAGGTGCTCTCAGTGACACACTGGAGTGGAGCTGGGCTCTCCTGGAGGTCCTGGAACGGAGCTGGGCTCTCCTGGAGGTCCAGCAGCGGAGAGGAGCTCGCCGGAAGGTCCTGGAGTGGAGAGGAGCTTGCCTGGAGATCCTGAAGCGGAGAAGAGCTCTCGGAGGCTCTATGGAGCGGAGAGGAGCTCTCGGAGGCATGCTGGAGCTGAGAGGAGCTCTCGGAGGCATGCTGGAGCTGAGAGGAGCTCTTGGAGGCATGCTGGAGCGGAGCTGGGCTCTCCTGGAGGTCCAGCAGCGGAGAGGAGCTCGCCTGAAGGTCCTGGAGTGGAGCCGAGCTCTCTTCAGGACTTTGGAGCGGAGAGGAACTCTCAAAGACACTCTGTGACAGAGGGAGCTTTCTGGGAGGCCTGGAGCGGAGCTGAGCTGTCCTGGAGGTCCTGGGGCAGAGCTGCGCTTTCCTGGACGACTTGAAACGGAGCTGAGCTCTCTGTGGAGACCTGGAGCGGAACCGGGCTCTCCTGGAGGTCCTTGGGCGAAGCTGAGCTCTTGTGGTGGTCCTGGGGCGGAGCTACGCTCTCCTGGAGGTCCTGGGGCGGAGCTACGCTCTCCTGGAGGTCCTGGGGCGGAGCTGTGCTCCCTTGGAGGTCCTGGAGCAGGCTGAGAATCTCCTGGAGGCCCTGGGGCGGAGTGGAGCCATCCGGAAGGGCCTGGAGCAGGGCGGAGATCTCCTGAAGGTCCTGGGGCAAAGCAGAGCCATCTTGAAGGGCCTGGTGCAGGGTCTGGAGCAGGGTGGAAATCCCCCGGAGGTCCTGCGCCGGAGAGGAGCTCTCCGGGAAACTCTGGTGCGGAACCGTGCTCTCGGTAGCGGGAGAAAGATGGTGAAGATCTGCGGTGACCATCCCTAGTTCCCTAGTGAGAAGCCGGATAAACCGGGAGCACGAGCTGAATTTGCCACCAGAGGCGCTCCACAACTCACTGGCCAGAGAAAGGGATTCTCCAGACAGCAGAGAAATGTGGAGTGCGATCTTGTCTGCTTCCTTGGGGTAAGTGGACGAATAAAAGTCCATATATCCACCGACGCTCCGTAGAAATCCGTCCCACTCAGCTCTGTCGCCGGAGAAGCGAGCCGGGAAATCCATGACGTCACCACGGGGGCGTGGCGCTGCCAAGCATGATCCGCGTGAAACGGCAGCTGGTTTCCGGGTTTTCCCCAAGGTGGAGCTCGGCCGTCGTTTCATAGCGGCACAGCGAATCCTCCATCCGAGGTTGGGATCGCGCCGGGACCACGGCAGCAACCCGATCATTTATTTTTTTTTTTTAATAGCCTTTTCAGGAGGTTCGTTATTCTGTCACGGTGTGAGCGAAACAAAAGGCGGAAGCCGGAGTACAGCTCGCTCGGGTTTTAATGGCATGTGTGAGAGAGAGGTACACACACGCACACACACACACACACACACACACACACACACACACGCACACATACACACACGGCAGTCCTTAGGTTGAGAAAGACAGTCCGAGTAGCGCATTGGGAGAAGCGTAGCTGACCCGAGATGCACAGGAGGGAAGCGCAGCCGTGCACGGGATTCTGGAGTCCGGATGAAGCGGATGACAACGGAAGTCCTGTATGAAAGCCGGAACGACAGAACATGCAGTACGGGAAGTCCAACACAAACAATAACGAATGGGGTTAGGGAGTGAAAGAGGAGCTTATATAGAAGCGGGGTTGAGTGATGAACCCCAGGTGAGCGTGATTAAACCTGGGGTTTCAGAGAGAGTGGAGGCATGAGTGATGAGCTCCAGGTGTGCCTTGTTAAACCTGGAGCTCTATGGAGAGTGGAGGCATAGAGAGCCACCAAAGGGGGCGTGGCAGGTGGATCCCTGACAGTGTGTGTGTGTGTGTGTATACTGTGTAAGGTATAGAGACTGGCTTGTGTTATCAGTTAAATGCTGCTTTGACGTCAGCTGGAAAGGTACAGGGTTTGTCCTGCTTTGTGTCTTCCAGGGTGGGGGTATGACACTGGTTTACAGACTTTCAATAAAAAAAGTGTAAGCCATGATGCTCATTCTTTAATTAAAATGCAGATGTCCAGGGTTAAAAGGAATGCCTGTGACATGAAATCTGAATGACCTGCACCAGACGTTACAATGGGTAGAGGAAGAGAAGCATTGGAAAGAAATTAGCGTAGCTGCTTTTCATAATATTAACAAGCACAAGTTGATCATGTGCATTTGATCAAATGTGCTGGAGCACAAGGGTACGATTTATGATGTGTTGTGTAGGACTCAATAAAAAGAGGTCTTTAAACTGTGCTTAAA
>NC_060889.1:756113-775470 GCF_014805685.1 Silurus meridionalis | reverse complement strand
AGTCTTATTACAGATAATTTAATATTAATAATAATGAATTTCATAAACTACATAAACTATATAATTACACAGAAAACTATTTCATATTTGTTTTGTTCTCTGTATCGATTTCCCCAATACCGGTCTTGGAAATCGTTGGTATCGGATCAATAAGAAGCTGAAATGCTGAAGCTGAAACAGTTTTTGCTACAAAATGACGGATGTTTCCACAAGATGTCGCTGTGTCACTTCAGGGCTCTGAACGTTACTGCAGTCGCTCCAGTGCCACTTTCTGAGGAAAACCAGGCGGATGAGGCCTGTCAATTCATACCAAAGGTAACAAATTCAATAATAAAGCTAAAATGCCAAACAGTGATCCATGGCTGTGATGTCTTCAGTCACGTAACATTAAAGCTTTACCATTGTACTTCTTTAGAAATGACATGATTGAGATGAATGTATCTAGAAGAAGCACTAGTAGAAACAGTATAGAGAGCAGGATGATGGAGATGGAAGCTGCTGAAAGATAAATGGGGAATGAGTGCAGTTTACTGTATGAGCCTTTGGAGATCCAGCTTCCTGCAGCTCACACTAATCATAAGTTGATTTGTCACCAGGGGGCGCTAAATACTGTGTCCCAGAAGAGCAAGAAACCTTATATCATCAACAACCTGCAAAGGACAGGGGTGAAGGTACAGTAGCATGATCCACTATTAGAATAAAGCTTATTAAGGATCAGAAAATCTGGTTGGAATTGTCAAAGAAATATGAAGATGATTCTAGACAAACATTTAGAAACCAAGATTAGCCAAAGTGATGTAAAATTATTATGTGAGTCAAGTTGATTTTTATAGCGCATAGTCTCAAAGCAGCTTCACAGAAATCAACAGTCACGGTGAATGGTGTGCATTTATCTCTGCTGAGCAAGCCTGTGGCAAGGAAAAACTTACTTAGATGTTATGAGGAAGAAACCTTGAGAGGAACCAGACTCAAAAGTGGAACCCATCCTCATTTGGGTGACATCAAGAGTTTGATCATAAATCTTTCAACAATACAGAACACTGGAGAGTGAGAACTAACATGATTACTGGAGTATAAGATTATAAGTAATGTTCTTTCTACAAAGTTTCTTCTTAATGGTTATAAAACTAGGAGCTACTGGGCAACTCATAAAATGGCTCAACAATTGCGATCATCATAGATCCAACACCAGCTTCTCCATGCCAGAGCCTTTAAACACTCCAGAAGGTCCAATATCAAACCTCGACACGTAGTGGGATCCACTACTAATGTCTCTAGATGGTTCGGGATGTTTGCGAGTTCGGCATCTTCTACTTCAAAGGTCCATAATCTTCTTGAGGTGGGACATGACTGAAGCTGGCAAACCTCAGGTTGGGGAGATAAAGAGAAGCAGTGGAGAGGAATTAGCGTAGCTGCTGTTCATGCTATTAACAGCACAAGTTGATAATGTGCATGTGATCAGATGTTCTGGAGCACAAGATTATGATGTGAGACGTATGTTATGTTTAGGCTTTGCTAAAAAGATACGTTTTTAATCTGCACTTAAACTGGGAGAGTGTGTCTGAGCCCCGAACACGGTCAGGAAGACTATTCCAAAGTTTAGGAGCTAAATGCAAGAATGATCTACCGCCTTCAGTGGACTTTGCTATTCTAGGAACTACTAGAAGTCCAGAGTTTTGAGATCTCAGGGAGCGTGACTATAGCATGTTAGAAGACTGGATAGATACATCAAATCTAATTTTATTTGTCAAATACAAATACACATACATAAATGCTTTTTTCAACGATCCGTCATGAGGCATTAAAATGGGGAGGAAAAAAAATAAAAAGGCAGATAAATAAACTATAAAAACTATATAAATAGAGAAAAAGTTGTATATACAAAATATGCTTAAGGCAGTAAGCAGTAAACAAGAGTAAACAATAGTAAACAATTTAAGGTGGTTTTTGATCGTCCATAAAGTGTCCGTGTGCAGTATGGTGTGGTGTAAAATTTCCGTGTGCGGTATGGTGTGGTATAAAAATATAAAGTGCACTGTGCTGTGCGAGTCCAGAGTTTAAAGTGTCGTAGTGCGAAAACAGATGTGCAGAGAAAAGAAAAAAAGTGTGATAATGGAGAGAGTGGGCCAGTTTTTAGATCCTGGGTGTTTCCTGGAAAATAAAGGTTTATGCGTGGTTTTTGAAAAAGCAAAAAAAAACCTCACTGAAATAAGGCCACAAAACCGATAGTAAACATGTTTCCCCAAGACTTTTTGAGAACAGAGCTTTTAATGTAGGTTTTTTTATTTTTAATCATGTGAAAATCATCCTGCCTGCTCATTCACATTAAACAATACTTTGATTTAAAATTTAAAAGACACTTTCTACTTTAAAAGGTCATTTGCGAAGAGGCGTCGACATGCTGTGACTGACAGCTTCGTAGACAATGGGTCGCATAATGAGCTGTCGATTACATAATGAGCTGTGGATCACTGAGCCAGGATCACAGTGAGAAGTACAGTACTACAACAAGGAATGTGTTTCCTTTATGGTTTATTTAAAATACACATTAGCAAGGACAGCATTAAAAAGGGAATTGTGTAACAATAAAACAATACAGTACAGTATGTATAAAAATAAAGTGCAACAAAACTAACACAATACACTACAGTAGGGTTCTGCAAATCCTAGCCTGTAGGGCTACAATACTATGCATTAAATAATAATAGTGTATCCATTTGAGGAATCGGCAAGAACAAACAACTTGAACCCCCACTTAGTTGGCTTGGCTTTCATGTACTGTGTCCTCCAAGTGTTAGCTTTGCATGCTACCATCCTCTCATCCACGGCTAAATGTCTTCTAGGATGATAAATTGCTTTGCATGTCTTACGGATTGTGTCCATAAACGGTTTCACTCTGAACAGACGGTCATGTTCAGATGTGCCCCTCTTTCTGTCGTTTTCTTTGTCTGCATCTGGGTGACTCATGCGTACATTCCACGAAATTGTCCTGTATCTGTCCCTTGACATAATTGTTGCTGGAAAGGGAACTGTGAAAATTCTGCTCTGTCGCCAGTAGTCTATGATGGAGGGCAACTTTACCATTACAATGTAAAATAACAGCCCAATGTAGTGATACATCTCACTCACGGTTACATCTCTCCATTTGTATTTGCGTCCCTTGGCTATTGACTTGGCAGCTTGAGCATTTGTGTTGTGGCACAAAGTTGATACAACACTGTCCGGAAAAAACATTTTAAATAGACTAAATGGAGAATGAGAGTCAGAAGACCTCAGTTGAGATCCAGGTTCATGTGCGGGCAGGAATCGCAGAGTCTGTGGAACTGTGTCGTTATCTGTCTGATCCTTCCATGACATGGTGCACTGTGTGTGCTGCCTTTGCCCTTTTTGGAGCAGGTGCTTGATCACATCTGTTTATGAAACACACACACACACACACACACATCACTCATTGTGTCATTGATAAAGTTGTTTGCATATGTCATACAATGCAATAATGATTCAAACTAAATATAATTTGAGAAAATATAAAATATGTACTTACTCAGGATGATTCTCGGTCGAACTCAAAATGGAGCGACGCCTGCGTGGCCTGGTGTGAGTTTCCAGTGAAGGCAGGGGTGATGCAGCCACATTCCTAAAAATAATCAAACAATATATTTTAGGATGATGAATACACTTGAACAATATATATTTGTTAGCATGCATTTTACAGCCTATAGGCCTATTTGTTGATGGGCAATAGGACAGATAAATGTTTGTTGATGGGCAATAGACCATAATGCATCTCAGACATTTACACCATCACCATTTACAGCTGAGCAAATAATATTGTCGTTGGTAAAGTTGTTTGCATAGGTCATTCAATGCAATAATGATTCAAACTAAATGCAATTTAAGAAAATATAAAATATGTACTTACTCAGGATGATTCTCGGTCGAACTCAAAATGGAGCGACACCTGCGTGGCCTGGTGTGAGTTTCCAGTGAAGGCAGGGGTGATGCAGCCACACTCCTAAAAATAACCAAACAATATATTTTTCAGTATTTTTGATGAATAACCTTGAACAATATATATTAGTTATCATGCATTGTACATATAGCATTTACACTTCGGCATTCCGGAACATCTCTGCTAGCTAACACTACATAACAGCCTTTCAGGATGATCAGTGACACCAACCAAAACTGAACTGAGGCTAAAATATAACTTTATATATTGTCAACAATATTTAGAGCATACAATTACAAACAATTAATGTTACAAATGAGCAGATATTGGTGGATATTTGTTGTAACATTAAAAGGCAATGCTGACAAAAGCTAGGCAGAGATGTCTACAAACAATATGAGTTTATATGATCAGAATGTTAAGACTAAATAACTTACTCATCGTAGCAACTTGCTGGAAAGTCCTCGCTCTTCAAAATGCAAACGCACCTCGTCGGAATCGCAATCTTCTTCAGATGAAAAGGTAAATTCTCTGGCATTGTTTTATGCCACTGTCCGGGGGGCGTGTGTGTGTGTGTGTGTGTGTGTGTGTGTGACTCAACATGTGAACTGTTTTACCTGTGAATAGCGGGGGGGCGTGTCCGCTCGCAGCTCATTATCAGATAATGACCTGAGGTGGAAAATCTGTGCCTCTACTTGGTTTCACATGATTTATATTAATTGGAAACATATGTTTTTTATTTCACCAACTTATTCCAAAACTACACACTTTAAGCTGTCTAAAGATATATTTTTATTTCTGTGTGTCAGTTAATGGCTGAGTTTCAGCGCTTTTTGATGACGTTTTGCTAAACAAAGTTTACGCAGACAAAGGCGACAGATGGCGCACCCTGACTATTTTATTCATTTAAAAAAAAAATACAACGTTTTGTTTATATCGTGAGCATACACAAATAAAAGTACACCCTTTACAGATTTAAATGATGTATTACTTTGACATTTTTGATCAAATATGACCGAGCAGTTTCAGCTCTTTTTGCTGGCATCTGAAAAAAAAGCACATTTGGGCGCCGGTGGCAAATCAGACCCCAATATAACATAACAGTGTGGAGGTTTTTGTACAGAACAGCTGGATTTCCTGTTACTGTGGGCGCCAGAGCACAGTAGTATAGAGCAGAGTCTGATACAGCAGCAGAGGAGATGATCAGATCCACTTGTTTACTATTTTTATCAACTTTAACATCCAGATGTGGTGGAATTGTATCACAAGTCCAGATGTCTCAGAAATATAGGAACTTCAGTTTGGATTTTGGATGTTGTCTGTACCAGTGCATGTAGTTGTTTGTAGAGCTGGTTGTTTTGTATTTGCAGGACAGAGTAACATTTTCAACTTCATTTATAGATTTATGAGTGAAAAGAGGCTCTATTGAATCTGCAATGGAGTCACCTGTCATAGAGAAGGGAACATAATGTTTGTAAAATGTACACAATCAAACCAAAACTATAAATCTGACTCACACTGATAAATCAAAATGAATGTTTCTGAGTAACAAAAGTTACTCAGTGTATAACTCACCTAGTAAAAGCCACAGACACATGAATATAACAGTAAACATGATGAATGGTTTTAGCTGAATGATAATGAGGTCTTTCTGTACTCTAAAAGGTTCATGAAGCTTCACCTCACAGCATCACATGACAGTCACCAATGTTACTGACAGCAAACACAAAGTGCAGGCAGGTGTAATTATGTAAATACAATCATTTTAGTCAATTAAAATATAAACTAATAATTATACTTCTAAATTGTTTACTGTCTCTAAATGTGGGGCTTCGGTTTATAACAAATTTATCTGAAGTGGACAGTTGTGTAGTTTTATCAGAATGGTGACTCTATAAATGAGTTGAGCTACTAAGAGTAATCAGGGCAGGAGTGAGGATAATATTAGTGCAGTGTGTATGATAGAAGAACAGCTGTAGTTTATATCACAGAGGTTTTATTGTGAAAATGAGGATTCATCATCAGAGAATGTGAGCAGGGTTGTGTGGAGCTCTAGTACTTTTCCCACAATAAGATAAGTGACTGCGCCATCTTGTGTTCACCAAGGAGAAAAACCTTAACACACTAATACATATTTACTCTCAATCCTTCTTAAAGTCAGAAATCCATCTACTATTAGAAGCTTTAAACCACAGTCTATAATTTATAATACCTTCTCCAATTTACCACACATGTATAGTTATGATATAGTAATTGGTGATAGAAGAGTGCAAGAGTGAAATTAAAAGTTTATACGACTGTGGTGAGTCCTGCGATGTTGTATGGATTAGAGACAGTGGCTTTGACTAAAAGACAGGAGGTGGAGCTGGAGGTAGCAGAGTTAAAGATGCTGAGATTTTGATCGAGAGTGATGAGGATGGACAGGATAAGAAATGAGTTTATTAGAGGGACAGCACAGGTAGAACATTGGTAACAAGGTGAAAGAGGTGCAATTGAAATGGTTTACTCATGTGTAGAAAAGGGACATGGGGTATATCAGTAGAAGAATGCTGAGAATGGAGCCACCAGACATATGGACGTGGTGAAAGAAGACATGCAGGTGGTTGGTTTATAAGGGGCAGATGTAGAGGACAGAGTGGTTTGAAGATGAATGAATCTTCAAACATTATATTTCAGTGGTGTATCTACATCTACACATCTACATCCAGAACCAACATTCTATTTTAATTTCACAGACACACACACACACACACACACACACACACACACACACACACACACACACATTTTATGGTTTACATTATAAACAAGACCCTTTTTGGTATTTTTTTTAAATAAAATAAATATTGTAAAAAAAGGTAATTCCACTGACATTTCCATTATTCATCCATTTCATCTTGATTATATCTGTATGATCAAATTTCCTTCTGTTCAGTGCTCACAAACATACAAACAGGCATTCATGTCTACATGCATCATAAACACATGCATGAGAGAATAAATTCTGAAATCATTGAAGGAAGAAAATAAAACTGATTACATTGAATCATGAGAAAAAAACTGACCAGAAAAAGACTAATCAATTCACAGTGTTCATCAGTAACACCTGATGCAATGACTGTGATCTTTTTCTTATATATTTTAAAGCATTACAAATGTACATTTATGGATTCAGTGTGATTGGAGTGCAGTGGTTGTGTCTTTATTCTCCTTCTCTGTTTCTCTTAGTTGCATATGTAACCACAATTTTGTTCTATGTGTCTGTGGTTAACTGATAAGTGGGTAAAGGAAATATCTGTCATTTTCTGTGGTTTTTACAAACATTAGGTTTTTGTACAGCCGTTCAGTGACTCTGTATCACTGTGCTACTACTACACTTAGAACGCAGTGATAGAGAGCAGAATCTGAGATCTGTAGGTCTTTAATAATAAGTTCAGTAGCATTTGAGGTTGTTTCTGCCCTGAATCGAGATCCACTGGGATTGTAGTCATCACCACTAAATGTCTTTGCACCTTTATACAATAAAAACTGTGGTGTGCTGTTAGGATATTGTTTGTACCAGTGCAGCCAAAAACGATCACTGTTTGTCTCATATAAACATTTCAGAGTAACAGTTTCTCTTTCCTTTCTCACAACATTGGCATCTTCATCTGTCGGCCCAATTTTATCTGCAAAACTGCCTGTTGTAATGAACAAAATGTTAATAAATAAATACATAAAAATAAACATTTAAACTATTTTAAAAATATTCCTCCCAAAAAATTATTAGAAATCAATGTATAAAATATGTTGTTAGTTAATACAATGAATTAATGGGTGAATATGAAGTACCTGTAGCTACAGTGAGAATCAGTGTTGTGTATCTCACTATGTACAGTAAGGTGTAGAGTTGAGTCATTTCTGAACACAGCTCTGTGAGGATTCTGTATAATAGTGCTGTATGTGCTGAACTTTACACATGAGGGAACACGTCTCTAGAAGGCCACACCCAGGAAGTGCTGCTGTTGTAGTATAACACTGTACAGATCATCACTTCACAGTATCAGTGTAAAATGATAATTAACACACTGTGTCTGACTTCACCTGTATTTGGAAGTTAGAGGCCTTCGCAGAAATATAAATGTTTGGTGGTGAAACTTCTATAAAACTTGAGGAGTGCAAAGAGCAGAAAGCTGTCCTTTTCTTTCTTTCTTTCTTTCTTTCTTTCTTTCTTTCTTTCTTTCTTTCTTTCTTTCTTTCTTTCTTGTTGAAAGTTGATTAACATCAGTGTGCTGGATCAAGTGCTATTTTATAATATGCCAATAATTAGTGTTTATAATGAAACCCTATTTTTAATGTAATACTTTATCCTGAATTTTTATAATAATAGAAGTATTACATCTTTATTCCATCACTTCATGTATTTCATCACAATCAGCAGAGATCATAATTCCAATCAAATAAACATCAAACTCCAGGAACTGAGACAAAGAAGTGTATTTAAGTGAAACAGGTGAACAGCTCCCCCTACTGGGAGAGAAAAAAGGCTTTTTGTACAGTGTGTATGAGTTTTGTGTCACTGTGGGCTCCATGGCGCAGTAATACAGTGCAGGTCGACGAGTAGACCTGTCATACTGTGCTTTCAATTCGATATTTTTTGTCAGAAAGTTCAGGTTATAGGATCCAAGGCAGATGCAAAAGGAGCAGGGAGAAAAGCTGTGCAGAGCTGAATCGGAAGCCGATTCAGGAGTCAATTCGAGTCGATTCAGGAGCCGATTCAGGAGCCGATTCAGGAGCCGATTCAGGAGCCGATGCGCGGAGGGTGAGGATTCCGAGCCGGAAACCAGAGCGCGTTCAGCGCAAGCCGGAAACCGAAACGTGCGTTCAGCGCGAGCAGAGCAGAGCCGGAAACCGAAACTCGTGTTCAGCGCGAGCAGAGCCGAGCCGGAAACCGAAGCGCGTCCAGCGCAAGCAGAGCAGAGCCGAACCGGAAACCGGAGCGCGTCCAGCGTGAGCAGAGCAGAGCCGAACCGGAAACCGGAGCGCGTTCAGCGCGAGCAGAGCAGAGCCGAACCGGAAACCGGAGCGCGTTCAGCGCGAGCCGAGCCGAGCCGAGCCGGAGGAGAGAATGGTCAGGTCAGAGACAAAGAACAAACTAAAGAACAAACAAGCAAAACAGAATATGCTGGAGAGTGATCAGGGCAAGCCTAAAGCCAATCTGGCACTGACTGGAGGATTCAGGCGTCCTTATAAGTGCCAGAAAATCATACGCCATATCCGTGCAGCTGGTTGAGAGTGGGCGTTTCCTTTGTGATTGAGGCGGTAATGCCTGAAGTGCTCAAGTGGGCTGACAGTACCCCCCCGCCCAGGGCGGCCCCGGACGCCCCAACAGGCTGCCCCGGGAGGGCCCGATGAAAGCCAGCAATCAGGTCAGGGTCCAGGATAAAGCGGGAGGGGACCCAGGAGCGCTCCTCAGGACCATAGCCCTCCCAATCCACAAAGTACTGAAGGCCCCGACCACGACGACGGGAGCGGAGCAGGCGGCGCACGGTGTAGGCAGGACCCCCATCAATGACCCGGGCGGGCGGAGGGTGCCTGGCGGAGGGCACCAGGGAGCAGGCCTGAACGGGCCGAACCCTAGACACATGAAACGTAGGGTGGACCCGGAGCGCCCTGGGGAGCCTGAGCCGGAGGGCCACAGGATTGATGACCTTGGAAATGGGGAAGGGGCCGATGAAGCGCGACGCGAGCTTCCGACAGGTGGCCTTAAGGGGAAGGTCCCGAGTAGAGAGCCACACACGTTGTTATGGGCATACTCAATCCATAAAAGTTTGTCCGACCAGGAGGAGGGTTCCCGACTGCAAAGGAGGCGGAGACCGGTTTCAAGATCCTGGTTGAGTCGCTCGGTCTGCCTGTTCGTCTGGGGGTGAAACCCAGATGAGAGGCTGGTCGAGATGCCCAGGAGGCGGCAGAACTCCCTCCAAAACTGCGCCGGGAACTGGGGTCCGCGGTCCGAGACGATATCTCTGGGGAAACCATGGAGGCGGAATATGTGCTGGAGGGCCAGCTTGGCAGATGGCAGCTTGGGTAGAGCGATGAAGTGGCCCATCTTAGAAAACCGATCAATGACCGTCATGACAACCGTGTTGCCACTGGAAGTGGGCAGCCCGGTAACGAAGTCCATGGCGATGTGCGACCACGGGCGTTTCGGGATAGGAAGGGGCCGAAGAAGACCTTGGGGGTGGCCACGAGGGTTCTTGTGTTGGGCACAGTCGGGGCAGGCTGCGACAAAGTCCCGGGTGTCCTTTACTACAGAAGGCCACCAGAAGCGTGCCTTGACCAGAGACAAGGTGCGAGGCTGACTGGGGTGACAGGAGAACAGGGAGTTGTGACACCGCTGAAGAACTCCAGGGCGGAGACCCTCGGGGACGAACAGGAGACCAGTGGGGCCCCTGTCTTGGGCATTCTTGACCCGCTCCTCCAAAGCGAGACTAAGGGTGTGGACCGACACAGACTTGGCAAGGATGGTCTCTGGGCATGGCTCCTCCTCCTCCAGGGCATGAACCCTAGAGAGCGCATCAGGCTTGACATTCCGGCTCCCAGGCCGGTACGAAAGAGAGAACCGGAAGCGGCCAAAGAAAAGGCCCCATCTAGCCTGTCGGGGGTTGAGTCGTTTAGCCGATTGGAGGTACTCAAGGTTGCGATGATCCGTCCAGACCAGAAAGGGGACCTCCGCACCCTCCAACCAATGGCACCATTCCTCCAAGGCCAGTTTAACAGCCAGGAGCTCCCTCTCGGAAACCGGAGCGCGTTCAGCGCGAGCCGAGCCGAGCCGAGCCGGAGGACAGAATGGTCAGGTCAGAGAGAAAGAACAAACAAAAGAACAAACAAGCAAAACAGAATACGCTGGAGAGTGATCAGGGCAAGCCTAAAGACAATCTGGCACTGACTGGAGGATTTAGGCGTCCTTATAAGTACCAGAAAATCATACGCCATATCCGTGCATCTGGTTGGGAGTGGGCGTTTCCTCTGTGATTGAGGCGGTAATGCCTGAAGTGCTCAAGCGGGCTGACAAATTTTACTTGCCCTCACTGCGGACTTCTGCGGGTACATTTCCTCAAACGACCCGTGTTTGGTCTCATAGTGACGCTTAACGTCGCTGCAGGCAGAATAAACATGTATTTGTTCGTCCATTCATCTTTAGAAGTTCGGTTTTCAGCATCTACTTTTCTCATTTTTGAGCAAGCCATTTTCTCTCATCTCCTCTCTATCTCTCTCTCACACTCGCTGTTACTGAAAGGTAAACAATCGATTTGATTGGCTTGGCTATTGATGACGCTCCTGTCGTAATTACTAGATTAGCTGCGCATGAACAAATGATTTATTTTTTTAATAATATCAAAGATTTTAACGGGTCCGGGCAGACTCGTCACTCGGTCCGGACCCGGGCCGCGGTCCACCGTTTGATGATGCCCGGTGTAGAACATAAAAGACTTACCAATGATTTGAACAACTATGAAAAGAAAGAAGAGGAACATGATAATAATAATAATAATAATAATAATAATAATAACCTTTATTTTGTATAGCGCCTTTAAAAGGAGTTTCTCAAAGTGCTTGACATAACAGATAAAATTAAAAGATACACATAATAATACAAACACTAAAACTAACTATACAAAAATAAAACTCAATAAATAACAGACAAAGAAGTCACATAAAAGCTACCCTAAAAAAGTACGTTTTAAGATGGGATTTAAAAACACCCAGGGATTCTGCATTCCTGATCTCTGAGGGCAGGAATTCCACAGTTTAGGAGCCAAAGAAGAAAAAGCCCGATCACCCACAGTTTTAGCCGTGTTTTTGGGCAGTGAGAAGACCAGCTTCAGAGGACCGTAGAGCACGTGAAGGTGTGTAGGGGGTTAACAGCTCACATAAATATTGAGGGGCCAGATTATTCAAGGCCTTATAGGTGAGCATGAGAATTTTAAACTCAATACGAAAATTAACTGGAAGCCAGTGCAATTTTTCCAGGATAGGTGTGATGTGTTCCTTGCACTGGTCCCAGTCAGAATTCTAGCAGCAGAATTTTGTACCAACTGTAATTTACTTAGGGTAGCTTTAGGAACTCCAGCCAGCAATGTCAGCCCGTTTGAGCACTTCAGGTATTACCGCCTCAACCACAGAGGAAACGCCCACTCCCAACCAGCTGCACGGATTTGGTGTATGATTTTCTGGCACTTATAAGGACGCCTGAATCCTCCAGTCAGTGCCAGATTGTCTTTAGGCTTGCCCTGAGCACTCTCCAGCGTATTCTGTTTTGTTTGTTTGTTCTTTTGTTTGTTTCGTTGTCTCTGACCTGAACATTCTGTCCTTCGGTTTCGGCTCGCTGAACGCGCTCTGGTTTCCGGCTCGGCTCGGCTCTGCTCTGCTCTGCTCGCGCTGAACGCGCTCTGGTTTCCGGCTCGGCTCGGCTCGGCTCGCTCTGCTCTGCTCTGCTCTGCTCGCTGGGCGTGTTCCAGTTTCCGGCTCGGCTCTGCTCTGCTCGCGCTGAACGCGCTCTGGTTTCCGGCTCGGCTCTGCTCTGCTCGCTGAACGCGCTCTGGTTTCCGGCTCGGAATCCTCACCCTTCGCGCACATCGGCTCTCTGAATCGGCTCTGAATCGGCTCTCTGAATCGGCTCTGAATCGGCTCCCGGAATCGGCTCCCGGAATCGACTCCCTGAATCGACTCCCTGAATCGGCTTCCCGATTCAGCTCTGCACAGCCTTTCTCCCCTGCTCCTTTTGCATCTGCCTTGGATCCTATAACCCTAACTTTCTGACAGAACAATCTGGCCAACATGGATCCCGTGGATGTACCTGCCTCTAGCGCCGCTTTAACGGCCTTGGCTCGCCAACAAGCGGCGCAGGAGCAACAAATCCAGAACCTCTCTACTGGCGTGCAGGAAATCATGGGATTTTTGCGCACACGTTTTGGCGACCGGCTCACCACAGGTGCTTTGCCGCCATCATCATCTGCTGCTCCGGCCCGGCAGGCCCCTGCTCCTCCTTTTGCCCCTTCAGCCATGCGTGAGCCTCAGCTCGCGCAGCCAGCCCGGTTTTCGGGCGACCCTGACTCCTGCCGTTCATTTATTATGCAGTGCGACCTGATTTTTAGCATGCAACCTCTCAATTCGGTACAGAGCGCTCCAAGGTGGCCTACGTCATTTCCCTCCTGTCAGGCCGAGCCCTAAGGTGGGCCACTGCGGAGTGGGAAAGCCGATCACCCAACTGCGGATCGTTCGCCGGCTTTTCTGCGGAACTCCGGAAGGTCTTCGGCACGTCTACGCCACGCCAAGATGCCGCCCGCTCCCTGGTCTCGGCCGCACAGGGGCAACGCTCTGTTGCGGAGTTCGCGGCTGAGTTCGGACCCAGGCCACTGACAGCGGATGGGATCGCATCGCGCTTTATGACACTTTCCTCCAGGGCCTCTCCTCTGCTGTTATGACGAACTTGCCGCTCGTGATCCACCCCGGGATCTGGACTCGCTGATCTCCCTGGCTACACGCATCGATCGGCGCATAAGGGAACGCCGCCGGGCGTGGTTACCCAACTCAGAGCCTAGGTCCTCACAGTCCTTTAACTGCGGCGGTTCCCCTCCTCGTGTTTGGGTTCTGGCACCCGTTCTTTCTCTCCGCCACAGGCCATGGAGATAGGACGCCACCACCTGACCCCGCTGAGAAGGAAAACGTCGGTCTCTAGGTCTTTGCCTCTACTGCGGAGGTAAAGGGCACATGGCCGCATCCTGCCCAGTAAAGGCAAGGCTCGTCGGTAATGGAGGGAGCACCCACGAGCCGCGCTTCCCCGCTCCTCCAAACCCACTATCTTGGTCCACCTCCAGGTTGGCCCCGATGGCACGGAGTTGGCTGCCTTCGTCGACTCCGGGGCTGATGCAGAGTTCATCGACCTCAAGCTTGCCCAGCAGCTGCTGGTTCCCATGGAGCCCCTGCCTGAAGCTCTGCTGATCAGAGCCCTGGACGGCAGCCTTTTGGGCCGGGCCACGCACCGCACTAGGCCTCTGCTCATGTCAGTGGGGAACAACATCGAGTGGCTTTCCTTCCTGGTCATCTCCTCTCCCAAGCCCCCATTATGCTCGGGTTCCTTGGCTTGGAAACACAACCCACGTGTTGATTGGATGACAGGGCGTATTCTTGATTGGGGTGTGCATTGCTTCGGCCACTGTCTTGCTCTTCCTCCACCCAAGCCACTGCCGGCTGTCACTCCCGAGCACTCCGATATGGCATCGGTTCCTGAGGTCTATCATGGCCTTGCGCGTGTTCAGTAAGGCCTTGGCTACCTCCTGCCTCCCCACCGGCACTCGACTGTGCCATCGACCTGCATCCCGGAGCCAGTCCCCTAGGGGCGCCTGTATCAGTTATCGGCCCGGAGAGGACTAGCATGAACCAGTATATCCAGGAGTCTCTGGCAGCAGGGATCATCCGACCATCCTCCTCCCGGCTGGTGCGGGTTTCTTCTTTGTCGAAAGAAGGATAAGTCCCTACGCCCATGTATTGACTACCGGGTCTTAATGCGATCACTATCCGGAACCGTTACTCCTTGCCGCTTATGGCCTCGGCGTTGAACTCCTGCATGGAGCCACGATCTTCACTAAGCTGGATCTACGCAACGCATACCACCTGGTGCGATCAGGAGGGGATGAATGGAAGACCGCCTTCAATACCCCAGCTGGTCATTACGAGTAACTCGTCATGCCGTTCGCCTAACCAACGCTCCGGCCGTCTTTCAGGCTCTGGTCAACGAGGTCCTCCGTGACATGCTTAATACGTTTGTGTTTGTCTACCTGGATGATATCCTGATCTTCTCCCGTTCCATGGACGAACACGTCCGGCAGGTGCGTCAGGTCTTGAGAGACTTCTCAAGAACGGGCTTTATGTTAAACCTGAGAAATGTGAGTTCCACACCTCACAAACCTCGTTCCTGGGATACCTGCTTTCCGCCGGTAATATCCGGATGGACCCTGCCAGGGTCCAGGCTATCCGGGACTGGCCGACCCCCACCTCCCGCCGCCATTTACAAAGGTTCTTGGGCCGCCAATTTTTATCGCCGCTTCGTAAAGGGCTATAGTTCGGTGGCGGCGCCCCTCCACCTCCTGACGTCTTCCCTCCGCTCGTTCTTCTGGGGCCCTGGGGCTGAGGAGGCTTTTCTGGAGCTTAAGCGGCGATTCACGGAGGCGCCCATCCTCATCTTTCCTGACCCGGCTCGGCAGTTCGTGGTTGAAGTTGACGCCTCCGGTGTGGGGGTGGGGGCAGTGCTCTCCCAGGTCTGCCCTGAGGATAACCGCCTGCATCCTTGCGCTTTTTTTTCCAGGCGCCTTAGCTCCTCTGAACGTAACTACCCGGTGGGTGAGAGGAGCTCCTGGCTGTCAAACTGGCCTTGGAGGAATGGCGCCATTGGTTGGAGGGTGCGGAGGTCCCCTTTCTGGTCTGGACGGATCATCGCAACCTTGAGTACCTCCAATCGGCTAAACGACTCAACCCCCGACAGGCTAGATGGGGCCTTTTCTTTGGCCTTCGGTTCTCTCTTTCGTACCGGCCTGGGAGCCGGAATGTCAAGCCTGATGCGCTCTCTAGGGTTCATGCCCTGGAGGAGGAGGAGCCATGCCCAGAGACCATCCTTGCCAAGTCTGTGTCGGTCCACACCCTTAGTCTCGCTTTGGAGGAGCGGGTCAAGAATGCCCAAGACAGGGGCCCTGTCCTTGAGGGTTGCCCTACTGGTCTCCTGTTCGTCCCCAGGGTCTCCGCCCTGGAGTTCTTCAGTGGTGTCACAACTCCTGTTCTTCTGTCACCCGGTCAGCCTCGCACCTTGTCTCTGGTCAAGGCACGCTTCTGGTGGCCTTCTGTAGTAAAGGACACCCGGGACTTTGTTGCGGCCTGCCCCGACTGTGCCCAACACAAGAACCCTCGTGGCCGCCCCATGGTCTTCTTCGCCCCTTCCTATCCCGAAACGCCGTGGTCGCACATCGCCATGGACTTCGTTACCGGGCTGCCCATTTCCAGTGGCAACACGGTTGTCATGACGGTCATTGATCGATTTTCTAAGATGGGCCACTTCATCGCTCTGCCCAAGCTGCCGTCTGCCAAGGAAACCGCCAAGCTGGCCCTCCAGCACATATTCCGCCTCCATGGTTTCCCCAGAGATATCGTCTCGGACCGCGGACCCCAATTCTCGGCGCAGTTTTGGAGGGAGTTCTGCAGCCTCCTGGGCATCTCGACCAGCCTCTCATCTGGGTTTCACCCCCAGACGAACGGACAGACCGAGAGGCTCAACCAGGATCTTGAGACCGGTCTCCGTCTCCTTTGCAGTCGGGAACCCTCCTCCTGGTCGGACAAACTTTTATGGATTGAGTATGCCCATAACACTCTTCCCACTGCTGCCACAGGACTTGCGCCCTTCCAGGTGGTCCACGGTTTTCTGCCGCCGATTTTCTCCAACCAGGAACCCCGGTCCGCCGTTCCTTCTGCCGCCCTTTTCTTTCGTCGCTGCCGTCGAGGCTGGAGGACGGCCCGAGCAGCCCTGCTCAAGAATGGCATAAGGCTTTGCCAGGGGGCCAACCGTAGGCGGTGCCTAGCCCCCCGCTACCGTGCCGGGCAACGTGTGTGGCTCTCTACTCGGGACCTTCCCCTTAAGGCCACCTGTCGGAAGCTCGCCCCGCTTATCGGCCCCTTCCCCATTTCCAAGGTTATTAATCCGTGGCCCTCCGGCTCAGGCTCCCAGGGCGCCCGGGTCCACCCTACGTTTCATGTGTCTAGGGTTCGACCCGTTCAGGCCTGCTCCCTGGTGCCCTCCGCCAGGCCCCCTCCGCCCGCCCGGGTCATTGCTGGGGGTCCTGCCTACACCGTGCGCCGCCTGCTCCGCTCCCGTCGTCGTGGCCGGGGCCTTCAGTACCTTCTGGATTGGGAGGGCTATGGTCCTGAGGAGCTCCTGGGTCCCCTCCCGCTTTATCCTGGACCCTGACCTGATTGCTGGCTTTCATCGGGCCCACCCGGGGCAGCCTGTTGGGGCGTCCGGGGCCGCCCTGGGCGGGGGGGTACTGTCAGCCCGCTTGAGCACTTCAGGTATTACCGCCTCAACCACAGAGGAAACGCCCACTCCCAACCAGCTGCACGGATTTGGTGTATGATTTTCTGGCACTTATAAGGACGCCTGAATCCTCCAGTCAGTGCCAGATTGTCTTTAGGCTTGCCCTGAGCACTCTCCAGCGTATTCTGTTTTGTTTGTTTGTTCTTTTGTTTGTTTCGTTGTCTCTGACCTGAACATTCTGTCCTTCGGTTTCCGGCTCGCGCTGAACGCGCTCTGGTTTCCGGCTCGGCTCGGCTCTGCTCTGCTCGCGCTGAACGCGCTCTGGTTTCCGGCTCGGCTCGGCTCGGCTCTGCTCTGCTCTGCTCTGCTCTGCTCTGCTCTGCTCTGCTCGCGCTGGACGTGTTCCGGTTTCCGGCTCGGCTCTGCTGTGCTCGCGCTGAACGCGCTCTGGTTTCCGGCTCGCTGAACGCGCTCTGGTTTCCGCTCGAATCCTCACCCTTCGCGCACATCGGCTCTCTGAATCGGCTCTCTGAATCGGCTCTCTGAATCGGCTCTCTGAATCGGCTCCCGGAATCGACTCCTGAATCGACTCCTGAATCGACTCCTGAATCGGCTTCCCGATTCAGCTCTGCACAGCCTTTCTCCCTGCTCCTTTTGCATCTGCCTTGGATCCTATAACCCTAACTTTCTGACAAGCAAAGCATTACAGTAGTCTAAACGTGAAAATACAAATGTGTTGATCAATTTTTCAGCAACAGAGAAAGTCAGCATGGGACATAATTTGCCAATGTTTCTGAGATGAAAAAATGACGCTTTGACAGTGCTACGAACATGATGGTGTCAAATTGGTGTCAAATATCACCCCTAAATTTTTTAGTTTAGTTTGGAATTGTAAAGCAGAGCCATCCAAACTTAAAGTTACAGACTCTGCTTTACACAACTGATGAGGTGAACCAATAAGCATCACTTCGGTCTTGTCACTGTTCAGACAAAGATAATTTTCTGACATCCATTTCTTAATCTCAGCAAAACATTGAGAGAGAAAAGACACAGGCATATTGACATCAGGTTTAGAATGTATATAGATCTGAGTGTCATCGGCATAAAAGTGATAGTTAAGACCAAGTGATCTTAAAAGCTGGCCAAATGGATAAATATAAATACTAAAAGTAATGGGCCCAAAACCGATCCCTGAGGAACACCAGATTGCACCACACCAACCTTAGACTTGCAATCACCCATCACAACAAACTGCTTACGGTCAGAAAGGTAGGACTTAAACCACTCTAATGCAGATTTAGAAACCCCAAAAATAGTCTCTAAGCGGTTAATCAAAATTGCGTGATCTATAGTATCAAAAGCGGCACTAAGATCCAGAAGAATCAGTATAGATAGACGGCCGGAATCAGAAGCCATTAATAAATCATTAGTGACCTTAACTAACGCCGTTTCAGTGCTGTGGAGTTTACGGAAGCCAGACTGAAGTGCCTCAAAAAGATCATTAGTAGAGAGATGCAAAAGTAGCTGAGAAGCCACTGTTTGTTCTAAAATTTTGGCGAGGAATGAAAGATTAGAGATGGGACGAAAATTGTTCGGATTATCAAAGTTCATGTTGTTAGTTTTTGGTACTGGGGTGACAGCAGCAGTTTTAAGTGCTGATGGTACAACACCTGTATACAGAGAGTTATTGATAATTCTCAAAACAACAGGAGAGAGGGAATCAGAACAAGATTTAAAAAGACAAGATGGTATCGGATCAACTCTGGAAGTTGAGGCTATTAATTTTGAAACCATGTTGCATAATGACTGGGAGTCATGAACAGCAAAGTTAGAGAGACAAATACCAGAGAATGCAGACACACTTAAGGATGAGGGAGCAGTGTTAACAATGTGATTACGTATATTTACTATTTTGGTGCTAAAAAACTCCAAAAACATATTACATAGGTGAGTTGAAGCTGGAACATTAGAGAGGCTGTGATTTTTAAGCAGCTCACTGATTATGTGAAACAGTTGTTTAGGGTTTTTCTGATTATTGACAATTATCTGGGAAAAATACACAGATCTTGCTGACACCATTTCAGCCTTATATTCAAGTAAGCTGACTTTCCAGGCCTGGTGATGAACCGTTAAACCTGATGGTTGTGTCTTGCAGTAGATATAAATGTCAGTATCTCTGTGAAACTGTCTAAACTGTATCTCACCACATCGAGCTCCGCCCACTTTTACTGAGGTGTAGTCATGACAATTCTGTCATCAATCCCTCAGTTTGTAGTCGTGTAAATTCTGCCCTCATTTCATGTGAAATTACAAAGATGGAGGATTTTTATTTCTTTTATAAATCA
>NC_060889.1:742675-756013 GCF_014805685.1 Silurus meridionalis | reverse complement strand
TGAAACCTGTTGTCATCACCAAATACAAAATTTCACCCCTGATATTCTTTCTGAAGTTGGTAATTTGTCTTTCTGCCTTCATTTTGTTCTTCAGGAAGCTAAAAGGTTCTCATATCCAGCAAAATAAAATGACTTTCTATACACATGCACATAAATGAATGAAATCAGAAAGACTGATTATGATTTATCAGAAAGAAAACCGAAAAGAAAATGTCATGTATATAATAAAAATATTTGTGAATGTAATGTGAATGATGTGTATTTGGCATCTTTAATCCCTCTTTATTTTTCTTTTCTATTTCACTCACCTGCATCTGTTACCACAAATATGTCTTGTGTCTGTGGTTTACTGATAACAAGTAGGTAAAGGAAATATCTTTGATGAGTTTTTGTACAGTCTTTTACTGGCTCTGTATTACTGTGGTCCTACTTTTAGAGCACAGTGATAGAGAGCAGAATCTGAGAGCTTTAGACCTCTGATAGTAAGTTCAGTAGAGTCTCTGGATGTTTCTGCCTTTAATCGATTATCAGCAGGAGTGCTTTTATAAACACTATATGACCTTGCGCCTTTATAAAGTAAAAACTGTGGTGTGCTGTTAGGATATTGTTTGTACCAGTAAAGATAAATGTTTTCACTGCTTGTCTCATATGAACATTTCAAAGTAACAGTCTCTGTTTCTTTGCTGATGATGTTGGAATCTTTATCATTTGGTCCAATTTTATCTGCAAAACTGCCTGCTGTAAAGAAGCAAAGAAATGTATCAATGTAGTTTTTTAAACCAAACAATTAGATTAATATAAACATAGATGCAATTAATAGAATTAAGATACTGATGACTATAAATTACCTGTAACTACAGTGAGAATCAGTGTTGTGTATCTCACTATGTACAGTAAGTTGTAGAGTTGAGTCATTTCTGAACACAGCTCTGTGAGGATTCTGTATAATAGTGCTGTATGTGCTGAACTTTACACATGAGGGAACACGTCTCTAGAAGACCACACCCAGGAAGTGCTGCTGTTGTAGTATAACTTTTATTCAGATCACTTTACAGTATCAGTGACAGTGAACAGAGTCTTTCTAGCTTTCAGCCTCCATAAATAATATCTGTTTTACTGGGAGGATTATGATGAAGGGAAGCAGATGATAATATTGCTATTAAAAGTTTATTTTTGTATACCAAATATTTCCTATTTAAAGATTTTGAAATGGTGGCAGTTTTCTGAGGCTCCCACACAAAAAATAATAAGTTAATACTAATATTGAGCACAAAGACATTGTGAGTTTCTCAGACAGCTGTGTGGGATGTGTATGTGCTATAAAGAGTGTTAACTACAATGTGTGTAATGTAACTACAATATGTCTTGCTGAAATACCACTGCAAACTGTGTTCACATTTAACTGTTGGAACACAATCTATTATGATAACGTAAGTATTTTTAAGGTGAGTACATCTTGTGAAGTAAAGAGAGACTTTAACACAGCAAGTGTTTTTTTTTTTTTTTCCACTTGGGTTTATCTCTATGATCCAGTTCATACTAAAATATGGGCTACTGGAAAAATATATTTTTTTAATTCACAAATCATGACAGTAAGTTAACACAGCGGTATTATAACCTCATGTATATATGCAACATGTTCATTCAATATGCTGTAATTAATTGAATTTGCTGACAGTCATTGTTTGTATTTAGATACTCATTCTTATAAATCTACAGCGTTTCATCTGAACACATCTGGTAAAATGAGGATTGAAAGGCATACAAGTAGTTTAGCAGAATAACTAAACTGTGTAGAGGTTTTTGTACAGTGCAGCTGGATTTCCTGTCACTGTGGGCACCAGAGCACAGTAGTATAGAGCAGAGTCTGATACAGCAGCAGAGGAGATGATCAGATCCACTTGTTTATTAGTTTTATCAACTTCCGCATCCAGACGTGGTGGCATGGGCTTAGTTTTAAATCCACTTGGATTGATGAGAAGAAGGAACACAGGATTAGATTTTGGTTGTTGTCTGTACCAGTGCAGGTAGGTGTTTGGATCAATGGTTTTGTAGCTGCAGGACAGAGTCACATTTTCACCTTCATCTACAGCTTTATGAGTGAAAAGTGGCTCTATTGAATCTGCCATGGAGTCACCTGTCATAGAGAAGAGAACAGAATAATTTTAACCTTTAAACAAGCAAGTAAATGTACATAACACTTAGATTTTGCATTAAAACACAATTTAGTGGCTAATTAATAACTAAATTAACAATTAAGTCAATGTATAACTCACCTAATGACATCCACAGAATAATGAATATAGCAGTGAACATGATGAATAGTTTTTATCTGAATGAAAATTTCCTGATGTCTTTTTGAAATGAACATCTTGAAGGTTCATGAAGTTCCACCCACAGCATCACATGACAGTGGTGGTGATGTTGCTGGCAGATTGGTATTACATTCAGTCTCACATAATCTGTGAGTCAGACTGACAGGAAAATAATAAAAAAATAAATTTATTTATAAAAAATAAATGTCAGTCCATAAACACTATAAATGAAAGTTTTAGTTCACTGGTTGATCAGGTTTTAACACATTTTACAGATACATTTAAAATAAATAGAATTATTTATCAGCATTTTATATGGCAGCTACATTCTGAATGTAACCTACAAAACAGATAAACAGATTTTGATTATTTTAATGAATGTACACAAATTAAATGCTGATCTATTGATATAATTTAAAAGAAAATACCAATAAAAATATTAAAGGTTTAAGTGTCTCAGTATTCACCCCTGATGATGTGAAACCTCCTAAAGGCTCTACAGGAAAGAGACTTGGTTACAGAGAGAAAATAGCACTTTTTTGGCAGGTGCTGAGTTGATTGGTTGATTGGATGATTGATTTCTGCCCTTTATTGTAGTCTTACCTCCACTTTTACTTCAATATAGAACAAAATTCATTTAGTTATTTTCACTGCATGGATCAGATTATTCAGTATCCCACTGGAGTTTGAAGTGTCACTTATTCATCAGAAGTATTGCTGTAAAGATGCTGTCAAAAATTCATCGAGCTAACAGTAAATACAACTGGCATTTGTGAAGTATTAAACAAAAATACTCTAAAATATGTTCAATAAAGTGAAAAAAACTATATCTGCAGCACCAGAAGTCTATAAATCCATAAATGTAAAAGAGTGCAAAAGCAGACAATGAATTGTTCTTTCTTTCTTTCTTTCTTTTTTTAAAGTATGTGAAGTTTGTAACGTCAGTGTGCTGGATTAAGTGCTATTTTATAAGATGACAATTATTTAGTGTTTATAATGAAACCATACTGTTAATTTAAGACCTTTTGTACTTTTGTTGCATCTGCATAATAGAAGTATTACATCTTTATTTCATGAGTTAATTTATTTCATCAAAATCACAAGCATAGATGAGTATTTTGCTTAAAGTTTTGTTTTAGTTGATTTCTTTAATTCAATTTGACTTTATTTGTATAGTATAGAACTTTTAACAGTGCACATTGTCCCAAAGCAGCTTTAAAGAAATGAACAGAAAACAAATATGAAATTTGAAATTTATAAATTAGTCCTCAAACATTTATCCACTGTAGTAAAATGCATTGATTAATTGTTTAAACAAAAATACCAATAAAAATATTAAAGGTTTAAGTGTCTCAGTATTCACCCCTGATGATGTGAAACCTCCTAAAGGCTCTACAGGAAAGAGACTTGGTTACAGAGAGAAAATAGCACTTTTTTGGCAGGTGCTGAGTTGATTGGTTGATTGGATGATTGATTTCTGCCCTTTATTGTAGTCTTACCTCCACTTTTACTTCAATATAGAACAAAATTCATTTAGTTATTTTCACTGCATGGATCAGATTATTCAGTATCCCACTGGAGTTTGAAGTGTCACTTATTCATCAGAAGTATTGCTGTAAAGATGCTTAAATTAACTTCCCTAAGCTAACAGTAAATACAACTGGCATTTGTGAAGTATTAAACAAAATACTCTAAAATATGTTCAATAAAGTGAAAAAAACTATATCTGCAGCACCAGAAGTCTATAAATCCATAAATGTAAAGAGTGCAAAAGCAGACAATGAATTGTTCTTTCTTTCTTTCTTTTTTTAAAGTATGTGAAGTTTGTAACGTCAGTGTGCTGGATCAAGTGCTATTTTATAAGATGACAATTATTTAGTGTTTATAATGAAACCATACTGTTAATTTAAGACCTTTTGTACTTTTGTTGCATCTGCATAATAGAAGTATTACATCTTTATTTCATGAGTTAATTTATTTCATCAAAATCACAAGCATAGATGAGTATTTTTGCTTAAAGTTTTGTTTTTCAGTGGATTTCTTCAATTCAATTTGACTTTATTTGTACAGTATTGAACTTTTAACAGTGCACATTGTCCCAAAGCAGCTTTAAAGAAATGAACAGAAAACAAATATGAAATTTGAAATTTATAAATTAGTCCTTAAACATTTATCCACTGTAGTAAAATGCATTGATTAATTGTTTAAACAAAACACATTATTAGCATGTGTAAGATGATGATTGTTGATATACAAACCAAATAAACATCAAACTCCTGGAACTGATACAGAGAAGTGTATTTAAGTGAAACAGGTGAACAGCTCCCCCTACTGGGAGAGAAAAAAGGCTTTTTGTACAGTGTGTATGAGTTTTGTGTCACTGTGGGCTCCATGGCGCAGTAGTACAGTGCAGAGTCTGATACTGCAGCAGGAAAGATCTCCAGATCTACTTTCTTTCTTTTTACGAAGTCTGATGGATATTCTTGGGTCAAGTTGTTCAGCTCTAGTGACATCATCTGAGGATTTATAAATCAGGAGCAAAAACTTTGGGTCTGATTGAGGTTTTTGTTGATACCAGTGGAGATAATAAGCTGAGTCATCATATGTGCAGGTCAGTGTGGTGTTACTGCCTTCAGGTGAAGATATGATGGTTTGTTCTGGTGTAATGCTGCTGCCAACAGCTCCTGCTGTAAACACATTACAACAAATATTTCTAATGTCATTGCTTGATGACCAACTGAATCATCATGTTTATGTTTCAGTACAAATCTCCAGCATCCACATAAAGTTTGTGTAGAATATAAAAGACTTACCAATGATTTGAACAACTATGAAAAGAAAGAAGAGGAACATGATGGTTGTGTCTTGCAGTAGATATAAATGTCAGTATCTCTGTGAAACTGTCTAAACTGTATCTCACCACATCGAGCTCCGCCCACTTTTACTGAGGTGTAGTCATGACAATTCTGTCATCAATCTCTCAGTTTGTAGTCGTGTGAATTCTGCCCTCATTTCATGTAAAGTTAAAAAGGTCTATAGGTGTTTAACATTTCTAGAAATGTCCCTATTTGATTATCTTTAAGAAAAGTACACAATTTTAATCTTCAGTAGACATTAATTTACTTATTTACTAGTTTTGCAGGTTTGTCCTCCATACACACTCACTGTGTCCCACCTAAACACTTATAATGTATTTCAGAGTGACGTCGTGATACAGTGACGTCTTTAGATATGATACAGATGCTATTCAGGAGAGAGAATCAGAAGGTAAGAGAGGAGCTACATGTGTGACGTGTGTTGGACAGGAATGAGGGATTTTTACTTTGTTACTGTATATAATTATGTTTATGAAATGTCTGTATCAGAGTACTTTACTTATTAAATAATACATTACAATTTATATATAGATACTTTTTAATATATACTTTATATTGTTAAAATTGATTGTTAAAATCGTTATCTATTTTAGAGGTTATAGTGACAGTTTACTTTAAAACATTACATTTTGTGTGAAATTGTAAATAACACCAAGTATCATCTGTTTTATATGTTTCTGGACAATTTCTTAGTGATTATATTTATACAAGTTCACTGCTAGCTAGGGATGCTGGTGTTGTATAGAGAGATTTGATTGACATTAAAATATCAATCATACCTGAGATTAATATTTATTTAATTTGAATAGGACCTATTTTTCCTTCCACTCCATTCATCCTACAAATAATTTCTTTCAATAAATGTAGCAGAAGGAAGAAAGTCTCATTACAGATAATTTAATATTAATAATAATGAATTTCATAAACTACATAAACTATATAATTACACAGAAAACTATTTCATATTTGTTTTGTTCTCTGTATCGATTTCCCCAATACTGGTCTTGGAAATCGTTGGTATCGGATCAATAAGAAGCTGAAATGCTGAAGCTGAAACAGTTTTTGCTACAAAATGACGGATGTTTCCACAAGATGTCGCTGTGTCACTTCAGGGCTCTGAACGTTACTGCAGTCGCTCCAGCGCCACTTTCTGAGGGAAAACCAGGCGGATGAACGGCGAGGCGGCGGTTTGCAGGAGGAGGAGGTGGAGGTTTTGGTCAATTCATACCAAAAGTAACATATTCAATAATTAAGCTAAAATGCCAAACGGTGATCCAGAGTTGTGGTGTCTTCAGTCACGTAACATTAAACTCAGGAACCATGAAGATAGATTTGGACTGTAATTAATATAAACTGTAATTAATATAAAAAAATATATTGTCTGCTACAATGGTTTTGGGTTGCAGTTGCCATGAACATTTAACTGGGCTGAATCAACTCTCCATCAGTGAACAGGATAAAACCTCAACAATGCTGGAACTATAATAAATGGATATTCTTTGTCACCCAGATAAAGATGGGTTCCTCTTAAGGTTTCTTGAGCCACTAGCTCGTTCATTAGATAAATAAACTAATTATCTATCAATTAAAAATACATTTTTGTGATCTATTTATTTCTGTGAAGGTACTTTGAGAAATGTTCATTGTTAAATCCGCTATGCAAATAAAATGTATTTGAAACCAACACAATTTAAAGAAATTATTCATATTTTTTTCCTCAAACTCACATTGAAGACTTTTAAGAAATTTTTTGTCACTTGTTTAAAAATCCAATAAATTACTTTGTAGAGCCCATTGTAGGCTTTGAGGTGAGATTCAAAATCCTCAATCTCAGAGGTGCAAAGCAAACATGCCAAACACTAAGCCACTGTCTCCCCCTGTTGGCAGTCTTACGTAAAACAAATACCAGTGTGAAGGTTTTTGTACAGTGCAGCTGGATTTCCTGTCACTGTGGGCACCAGAGCACAGTAGTATAGATCAGAGTCTGATACAGCAGCAGAGGAGATGATCAGATCCACTTCTTTATTATTTTTATCAACTTTAACATCCAGACCTGGTGGAATTGAGTCACTTTTTCCTCCAGTTGCATCATCAATATAAAGAAGGAACACAGGTTTAGATTTTGGATGTTGTCTGTACCAGTGCAGGTAGTTGTTTGGATAACTTGTTTTGTATTTGCAGGACAGAGTAACTTTATCACCTTCATCTACAGCTTTATGAGTGGAAAGTGGATTTATTGAATCTGCCATGGAGTCACCTGTCATAGAGAAGAGAACAATAATTAAATTGACAATCAAACTAAAACTATATACAGTAAGACTGACTCACACACTGATAAATGACTGTTAATGTTTCTAAAGTGACAAAAAGTCAGTGTAAATCTCACCTAGTGAAAGCCACAGACACATGAATATAAGAGTGAACATGATGAATGGTTTTAGCTGAATGAAAATATTCTGAGGTCTTTCTGTACTCTAATATGTGAACATCATAAAGTTTCATGAAGCTCCACCCCACAGCATCACATGACAGACACCAATGTTACTGACAGCAAACACATACAATCACTTTAAAATTTCACTACTATATACTTTAGTTTATAAATATATTTAGTTTATATTTTAGAAAATAAATAAAGATTATTCAACACAAATAAATAGAGATGTACATTCTATTTGCTTCTTAAGGACTGTTAAACCTCTTGATGCTCAGCTCTAATAAAAGTATGAGTTTTGAGTATTAATGAGTATTTATTCTTAGGACAGTTCAGTGTGAAGTGGACAGTTGTGTAGTTTTATCAGAATGGTGTCTCTATAAATGAGTTGAGCTACTAAGAGTAATCAGGGCAGGAGTGAGGATAATATTAGTGCAGTGTGTATGATAGAAGAACAGCTGTAGTTTATATCACAGAGGTTTTATTGTGAAAATGAGGATTCATCATCAGAGAATGTGAGCAGGGTTGTGTGGAGCTCTAGTACTTTTCCCACAATAAGATAAGTGACTGTGCCATCTTGTGTTCACTAAGGAGAAAACCTTAACACAATAATAAATATTTACTCCTACATACATGTGTTCCAGAAAGCTTGGTTAACTTACCATTTGATGAATCATAACCTTTGGGTTGATTTACCCCAAACAGGCATACCATGAGTATGTCGGTTCCAAAACACCTGAGAAGAGTTAGTTTAATCAACCTCCAACTGGTTACCCAGAGTTAATGTATGTGTATAAAGACATTTTCAATGGTTTGCCGATTTCACGAGTCACCATGGAAACTCAAAGCCAAAAAAAGAGAGCGGTGTATTTCACAGAGGCGGAGTTGGAGGATTTAATGCACACTTATAAGGAGGTTAAGCCAATAATATTAAAAAAAGAAGCAATACAGCTGCATCAGCTAAAGCAAGAGAGTTGGCTTGGCAAAAAATAACGGACAGAGTAAATGCGTGAGTGTATTAAATTACAAATTTGGTATTGGTTCACGTTTTATTATAATGCAAAATAATGAAGTATGACTTATACATCCTTTTGAATATGTTATATCATATTATATATGAAAACATTTACTTTTCCTGCCATTTTTTTCTTTAGTTTAAAATAATAATGTATATTTCTTATTTAATAAGGTGTAATCCTTCTGGAGCCACAAGAACTTTAAGCCAAGTCAAAATGAAACACAAAAACATTGCTGGCATTCCAGGGGCAGTTCATCGCACACACCATGCACCACAAGTGATGGTGAAAAAATGGTGAAATGTAAGTTTATCTCTATGATTTGTTTTTATTTTTTTTATCTCTGTCACTTAAAGGCTTTTTGAACAAGATACATTTTTATGTAGGCTTATTTTATTTAACTGCATATGATGTATAGGCTACTGTGATCTTAGTCTGACATGTTACTATTTTCATGTATTATTTTCTTTGATAATATTGAGAATTTAATGGGTTGTGTGTTCTTATAGATACTGATGGACGTATTGTATTATTGGACCCTCCAGAAAGAACACAGTCTGTCAGAGTTGTAAGTGACTTGTTGTCAGGTACCTTTAGTTGCTTTTAGGTTTTTTATTTATTTTTTGCCAGATAATGTATACTTGAATATTTCTCCTGTAGGATGAAGATGATAAAGAGACCACATCTGCTGTGACAGAAGGGGACAATGCTGGTAGATCCACTAAGGTATGATGCATACCATTATAAGGTATGGCCCCTTTTTGCATTAGAGTAACAAACTGTCATTGTCCTTTCACAGTACATACCTAGGGATTTGCCCACAGATGAGGGTCCTTCAACCTCAGCACACAATCTAAGCAGGGTAAGAATTTGTGTCCAGGTGTCCATATTTGAATTTTATTGTCTGACCAAACAATCTCATTCATTACATTTTTTCCCATCTACCTAGTTGCCAGCAAAGGAGCTGTATAAGGTCCATCTTCAAAAACAAATAAGAAAAAGTGACATGGAGATGGACCTTATACAGCTTCAAATGGAAGAGAAAAGACTCCTCATTAAAAAAGCAGCACTTGAAATTGAATTACTGGAGCATCACCTTAAGGTGAGAACTTCTGAATATTAATCTGTTGCATGTTAAAAGTGTTGTGTGTGTGTAATTATATATATGTGTAATTGTAATATATATATATATATATATATAAAATATATATAGAATATATATATATATATATATATATATATATATATATATATATATAATATGTATGTGTGTGTAAAGCAATAAAAAAAACATTTTATTGAATTTTCCTTTTATTGTTTTTCAGGAAATAAAGAAATAAACTGCCTGGCAGACCAGTGCAAAAAAATTAATAAAAGTAATTTTGACAGATCCTGTCTCTCAAAAGTCTTCCGTCTCTGTTAGCCTCTAAAATCTGTAGGTGTTTCTCTGGGCCATCTTCCTCAATACATGGAGGGTGGCTCTCACTAATGATTTTAAGAGAAAAAATTAAGTTGTTACCTGCACATTGATACTATCAATAGATTTCCTATTAAAATAGTCTCCCTCATTTATTGGTGGAGCTTTAATAGGAATGTGAGTGCCATCAATGCACCCAATTACATTTGGAAACCCTGAAACAGAAAGTTATGGAAGTATGAAGTGTGTGCGCATAATGAATACATGTATAGATATAAATATGACTAAATATTAAATATGCGTCAGATTTTACTACAAAGGACAAACCTGCCACTCTGTGGAATTCGTCTTTAATAACAAGCAGAGGTTTATGGCCAGGGAACTGTACAAACGTGGGTAAGAACTGTTTAAGTGCCAGACATACTGTATGAACGGCTCTACACACAGTTGCCTTTCCCACATGCTCTGAATCGCCCACACTATACAAAAAATGGCCAGACGCAAAAATCCTAAGTGCTATGCACAATGTTTTCTGTGCTAAGCGCAGAACCGCGGTTTGTCACATTTGCGATATGCGGTTTTAAAAAACATGTTAAATAAACTAACGAATCTTTTGAAAAACTATAACGCTCTTTCAAATATTCATTAGGGTATGCAAACATCAATACGCGGTCTTATAACCCTCTCCCGTCACATAACCTGCTTTCTGGAATACCCCCCTGCTCTCTTTCCTCTCAGCTGCTACTCTGATGTGGGCAAAACAGGGAGTCTCTCTCAGCAGGTTCGGCAGTGTTTACCACGGTGTTGTTGAACACGAGCTGAACCATGCACTCAGTTTCTACCACGAGCATGTTAGAAGCGATCGTGAAAAATATGTCACCATCAACTGGGAAAACATTGACCCAACAACAACGTCTAATTTTGATTTGAAGAACACCAACAACCTCAACACTCCTTACGACTACTCCTCTGTGATGCACTATGGAAACACAGCTTTCTCCATCAATGGTGTGGACACCATCACCCCTACTCCTGATCCTTCTGTTAAAATTGGACAGAGACAAGAGCTTTTCACTATAGACATTAGGAGGATCAACATTCTCTACAACTGCTGAACGTCTGCAGAATGTTTGCTTTGATTTAAATTTACTTTAGAATCGTATTGCAGTAAAACATACAGCACACAGTGATGACATCACTCACTGTGGTAACCAAGTATGTAATGATGCAATAAAATGGCAACAATCATGTTTGGATTACTATGTACTTTAAACAGGAACAGTGATGATGATCAGAAGCGAAAAGTAGTTCTGAGAGTGTAGGAGACTGTTTACATTAACTACAGTCCAATCCATCCTCAAAGCGCCCGTTCTTACTCCGGAATTTCATGGAACCACCCAAGGCATTGATGAGAAACCGTCCCAAGCTGCACAGAATGGCCTCCAGTCGAAGAGAACACTATCCAGAGGCAGGCCTGGATGAAGTGGGAAGATCCACGGAGGGGAGAAGGGCAGGAACAGTGGTCACTCAGCCTCAGGAGCATGTTTAACTCGACTGAGAGAGAGCGAGAGAGAGAGAGAGAGAGAGAAGGATATGGATTATTAAGTGTTTTTATTGTTGTATGAAAGTTAATATCACTGTGCAGTTCAGACTCCGGCAAGACTCGCTATAGCAGCATAACTAAAAAGGAGAACCAGAAGGTAACACAGACATGAGGGATCTCTGGGATAAGAGATGACCCACCACACCACAGTCAACAAACCTGAGTGAACGTGTGAGAGTGATGGGACAACAGCATTCAAATATCCCATTTCACCAAACACTCTATATCCAAGACTCCTCCAGATCTGCACCTTTAAGAAAAAAATCTACTGATGAAAGACGACTAAATAAATACGTTTTCAACGAGTCCCGAACAATGATTGGAAGGCTGTTCTATAACTGTGGGGCTTTATAAGAGAAAGATCTGCCCCTTCATTATTTAAAGTACCAACAAATAGCCTGCACCTTTTGATCCAAGTAGGCATGGGGGATCATATTGGTAAAAAGGTTCACTCAGATACTGTGGTACTTCCGTCTAATCTGAGTTGAGCAGACGAAGGTTATCAAGCATCCACTGTCTAATGTCCTTTACACACTCCTCAACATTGTTAAGCTTATCTTTCTCATCTTGCTTTGCTGAAATATACAATTGTGTATCATCAGCATAGCAATGGAAGGGAATACCACGTTCATGTATAATTTCACCCAGAGGTAGCATATATAAAGAGAAAAGCAGTGGGCCTAAGACAGATCCTTGCAGAACACCAAACTTTACTTCAGAGAGCGTGGAGAACACCATTTACATCAACAAACTGATAGCAATCAGTCAAATAAGACCTGAGCCAAGAGAGAGCTGTTCCCTTTATTCTAACATTCAAGTCTAGCAAGCAGTATGGTATGATCATTGGTGTTAAAAGCTGCATTAAGAGACAAAACCCTGATCAGAGGCCAATAGCAGGTCATTTACCACCATAACTAACACTGTCTCTGTGCTATGATGAGGCCTAAATCATGACTGATACATTTACAATTTTTTATTCCTAAGTAGATGTGAGCATAACTGCTGTGCTACAACCTGTCCAAAAATTGTGGATATAAAGGGGAGATTTTATATTGGTCTGTAGTTGGACAGCTGACATGGGTCAAGGTAAGGTTTCTTAATTAGGGGTTGGATAACTGCCAGTTTAAAGAATTTAGGTACATAGCCTGTGCTAATGGAAGAGATTATTATTTTTAAAACAGGTTCAATTACCTCTGGAATTATCTGTTTAAGGAAACTTGTAGGCAAGGGATCGAGAATGCAGGTTGATGATTTTGATGAGGAAATTGAAGAAATTAAGTCACTCATGAATAGCAGTAAAGCTTTGTAATTGACGGTCTGTTATAATTACACTGCTGTCTACAGGGTTACTTGAAAAATAATTTGGATTTATATTAATCGTCTGGATTTCTTGCCTGATGTTTAACTTTATTATTAAAAACGTTCATGAAATCAAAACTACCTAATGATGGTGTGCATGTTAGTGCAGTGCTTATATTTCCTGTTAATTTTGCTACTGTGCTGAATAAAAATCTAGGATTATGCTTGTTATTGTGTATGAGGGTGGAGAAATATGACCTATACTACAAGAAATTAGAGCAGCACCTTCCAGAGTGGGATGGATACTGTCCCGCCATAACAGGCCAGCCTTGCCCTCAAAATTGCTCCAATTATTTATGAAGCCCACGTTGTTTTGGA
>NC_060889.1:735553-742575 GCF_014805685.1 Silurus meridionalis | reverse complement strand
GGGTATGTTTACAAAAATAGTTTAAAGATTTACAGTATATGTTTTCATTTATTTGTATTTTCTTCTCTACAACAGGCAGTTTTGCAGATAAAATTGGGCCAGAGATGAAGATGCCAATGTTGTGAGGAAGGAAACAAAACTGTTACTCTGAAATGTTCATATGAGACAAACAGTGATACATTGTGCTTTACTGGTACAGACAATATCCTAACAGCACCACAGTTTTACTGTATAAAGGTGTAAATCAGCAAGTCTGAAGACTACAATCCCAGTGGATCTCGATTCAGGGCAGAAACAACCTCAGATGCTACTGAACTTATTATTAAAGACCTACAGATCTCAGATTCTGCTCTCTATCACTGCGCTCTAATAGTAGTAGCAGCACAGTAATACAGAGTCACTGAACGACTGTACAAAAACTAATGTTTAAAGAAACCACAGAAGATGACAGATATTTCCTTTACCACCTTGTTATCAGTTAACCACAGACACAAAAGAAACAAATGTGGTAACATTTGTACAACTGAAATAAAAGAAAATAAAGTAAACAGGTGAACATTCAACACAGTAAATTCACAATTCAACATTTTTGATGCTGCAGAACATATTTTAAATATAAAAATATATTAAAGCGATTGGGTGAAGTGTTACTGGTGCACAATATGTGGAATTGTAATCATTGACTTTCTTTACTTCATCCATTCATTCATTCAGTCATTATTGTGTTAATTATCCTGTATTTACAACTGCATGATGAACAGATATGAGTTTTATTCATACAAATACAAAAAAAAAATGTCACTGGAATTTCCTTTTTGTTTTATGACAATTTCTGATTGTGCACAAATATGATAAAACAATTATTTGATCGCTGTTCTTTATTACTTTTGAGTTTTGATTTGAGTTTTCAAAATGCACTTATTCAGACTGCTTGCACAATAAATTGACTGTAACTGTGTGTGTACTAGTACTAGGATTCTGCTCACATCCTCAGAGATACAGTACTGAGTTCTTTAGATTTTGAATGCTACTTTACACTACTTTAAAAATTATATACATTACTACTGCATGTTCCCATTCTCTGAACATGTTGCATCCACAGTTTCATGTTTTGATGACAAGCAGCACAACTTCTACACACTACTGTCCTACACTGTCTTGTGTTGTCTTTGCACTGTCTGTCTTGCACTGTTTGCACCAGGTTGCACACGATGCACTTTATGTGGCGAGGACACTTACTACTCTTTAGCTCTGTGTTTTCTGTTATGTAGCTTTGTATTGTTTTATGTACTGTACCTCCAGGGTTCAGGAGGAACGTTGTTTCATTTCACTGTGTACTGTGTCAGCTATATATGGTTGAAATGACAATAAAAGCTTCTTGATTTGACTTGACTTTTGACTTGACACAAAATTAACAAAATAATTTTATTACAATAACGAGTCAGAAGGCTCGGCTTGATAGCGTCTTTTATGATACCATAAAAGACGATATCAAGCCGAGATTTCTGAATCATAATTATTAATTAAATCGCTGTGACCAAAAACAGCAGCTTTTTTCATCAACTCAGTGATATTCTCCAATGACTCTGATGTGATTCTGTGGGTTGGAGCTTCATAAACCTTTAGAATGTTACCAGTTTGAAGTACAGAACTTTTCACTGATCCAAGAGCCTTCATCATGTTCATTGTTATATTCATGTGTCTGTGGCTTTCACTAATTAAATGTATAATTATTAAATATAGTTTGACCACAAATGTGGAGAAAATATTTATTAGTCAAACTAAGTGTGTTACAGTCTTTCTCCAGGGAAAACACAAGATGGCGCTGTCAGTTATCTAATTGTAGGCCAAATATTAAAGCTTCATACGACCATGTTCACATCCTCCAGAGATGCTGATGACTTTGATCATGAATTGCTTTACATTGTTTGTAGTATTTTTTGTTTTCTGCATGGACAAGCACATGATGCATTAAATAAATATAAATAATAAAATTAAATAATAATTCTCTTGTAACAGAGGTTTTTAACCCTAAACACTACAAATTTTACTGGTATAGAGAAATTGCATGTTTAAATGACAACCAACAATTATAGAATAAGACACAATACTTTTTGCCCTTCTGGGGGACAGAACCAGTGCTTCCTGGTGACAATGAAACATTATCAGCAGTGTGAGCTGCAGGAAGGTGGAGCTCCACAGGCTCCTACTGTAAACTGCACTCATTCCCTCTTTATCTTTCAGCAGATTATATCTCCATCATGCTGCTCTTTCTACTGTTACTACTGATGCTTTTTCTAGGTATGTTCATCTCAGTATTAGTTCTAATATTTTTTCATATTTCATTCCTTTTTTTCATTTTCTTTCTCTTTGTCCCCTCAGGCAGCACATCAATGCAAAAGCATCTTAAAACAGAAAAGCATGTTTCAGAAGGCGATGATGTCATTCTGCCCTGCAATTTAACTACTACTCCAGGTGATTTTGTACAGTGGTATCGACAGTATCCCAAATCCAGACCAGTGTTTCTCAACTCCACCTATATATATCTGCTGCTGAAAAACAACCTGGAAACGCTGATAGAAAACCTGAAGATCTGAAGATCTCCTCTGCTGCAGTATCAGACTCTGCAGTGTACTACTGCGCCCTGAAGCCCACAGTGACAGGAAACTTAGCAACACTGTACAAAAACCTCATTCCAGGCAAAGGAAGTGCTTAAGGTGTGCTCTAAACTCAAACACTGCATCTCTGTATTGGCAAAAATAACACTTTATCACATAGTAGAAGGAGCAAAAACAAAATGCCTTTAACAAAATCCAAGATGGTAGAAAATCATATTGGGCAGAAAAAGATGTTATAGGGTGCTGTAAAAAGGTTAAAATAGAACAAACGTGTGCCTATTCACTTTAAGTGCTTGGTACAACAATAATTCTACTATTATTAATGAATTATTCTAAGAAGGACAGTCAGCGAACCAGAGAGGATAATTGGTGAACTAAGTTTTAGTGATGAGTGTGGGAAGCAAACATTAGCTTGTCTGGTCTGCTCCCACAGAAGAGTTACTGCAGCACAAATTGCATGTAATGTTTATTACCTCTGAATATCAATAATCATCTGCTTACCTATGTAAGTAATATAATCAATAAAAAAGCTATTAAATCAGTAAATTGGTAAATAGGTTCTGCTGAGGTTAATGCTACTGTAAGCAACATGGCTTCCATCTTTATTATTCTGCTTCTACAATAGCACATAATCCAGCATTTTATATTTTCTCCATGAAAAATTTAAAATACAGAGGCAGCTGTAGTGACAGGTGAAGAACAGTTTTAATGGTTTTGTGGTATTTATTCACAGCAATTTGTCTCGGTATGTGGGAAGCTCTAGCAGGCTGTGAGTCTGCTTCATTGCTGCTTCTTATAAAGCGCGACAAAGAGGAAGCACCTCCATTACATGGGAGTCTTCAACATTCTTCAACTCGCTGTTCTCTGAGGCTCCTTTTATACTCTCCACTCGGCTCAGGGAGGGTAAAGAGTTGCTGTTCTCCTCATTATGCTCCAGCCAGGCCTTGTTAGGTTGCTCCACCTTCCTGCCATGTGCACTGCGACTGCAACACGGGTGCTGAACGGACAGCGACACTGGCAGTTGCGTTCGGAGCGCTTGCCTTCTGCTGGGTGCGGGATGTAAAGTCCGTCACCACACAGCTTAGAGAAGGGTGGAAAACATTACAATTATTTCTGGGTTTTGCATCAAGTGCAAAAATATTCATTCGATTATGATAAAGAGTTTGTCAACAGTTTAATGTGATCACAGTTTGCTGTGACATTTCAGAATGACATATTGTGGTCACATTCAACTGTCACACAGTAGCACTGGACTAAATGTTAATTTCACTGTCTGAATTGTGCCTATATAAATTGTGCATCAGACCCCCATATATTAATATCTATCCTAAATAAATTAATAAAAAAAAAAAAAAGATCAATTTAATCTAAACAAAGACACCAATGCATGTGGAGGCGTACAATATATACAGCACAGGCCTCCAAAATACACTGATAACTTTATGACCATCTGCCTAATATTGCTTTTCTTCCCTGCTACAAACAGTCCTGACCTGTTAAACATTAACAGCATTAACTTATTTAGCAATTTGAGCTACAGGAGCTCGTCTGTTGGATTGGACCACACGGGACAGCTTTCAATCCCCACTTGCATCAGTGAGCCTTGGCTGCCCACCACCCTGTTGCTGGTTCACTGCTGTTTCTTCCTTGGACCATTTTTGATTGATACTGACCTCTGCAGACCAGGAACAGCCCACAAAAGCTGCAGTTTCAGAAATGTTCTTAACCTAGTCGGCCTTAATCAAAGGCGCTTAAATCTTTATGCAGGCCTATTTTTCTTGCTTCTAACACATTAGCATAGGGAACAAAATGTTTACTTGCTGCCTAATATATCAAACTCAATAACAGGTGTCATGAGGAAGAGATAATCAGTGTTATTCACTTTACTGCTCATAATGCAATAATGTCAAAATGTTATTTCTGATTAGTTTATATGTGTATTAATTAAAGTCAGATGCAGTGTGTTGATCAGGAACAGTGGAATTGTGTGTGTTTTATTGGAGACTTAGTTCACTGTAACTAATCCTGTGAAGTGATGATCTGTACAATGTTATTCTAAAACAGCAGCACTTCCTGGGTGTGGCCTTCTAGAGACGTGTTCCCTCATGTGTAAAGTTCAGCACATACAGCACTATTATACAGAATCCTCACAGAGCTGTGTTCAGAAATGACTCAACTCTACAACTTACTGTACATAGTGAGATACACAACACTGATTCTCACTGTAGTTACAGGTAATTCATATTCACCAATAAATTCATTGTACATTTACATATTTATGTTTGAGGCTTTAGTCTATTTATTTCTTAAGACAATGTGTCAGTGTGCTTAAAAATGACTTAAGATATTTAAAATACTTTATAATTTTCTTCTTTACAGCAGGCAGTTTTGCAGATAAAATTGGGCCGACAGATGAAGATGTCAATGGGAAGGAAACAGAAACTGTTACTCTCAAATGTTCATATGAGACAAATAATCAATACATTTTGCTTTACTGGTACAAACAAAATCCAAACAGTGCACCACAGTTTTTACTGTATAAAGCAAAGTCAGAAAGTGAGACAAACCCACTGACACTCGATTAGAGTCCAAAACTACCAGCGACTCTACTGAACTTATTATCAGAGGTCTAAAGCTCTCAGATTCTGCTCTCTATCACTGCAGGTAAAATACACTCCCTTTACCAACTTGTTTTCAGTAATACAGACAACATTTCTGTAAGATTTGGACCTGCAATAAAATCAAATAAATAAATAAGAATAGAAATTGTTTAAATATGACTGTACACCACTTACACAAACATTCATAAATCTACTGTTTCAGTCCATCAAATGTATTGTTTCATCTGTTCATTTATTAAACTGAAATTTGTTGTTCAAACTTTTTTTCAGATTGAACACAACTTAATATAATATAATATAATATAATATAATTGAATATAACATAATGTCATTTATATTTTATTGACAGTATTTTATTTATATAGTGCAGCTTTTGTGAATGAGCTGCTAATGATGTAGTTTATAAAGTGCAGTGAGACTGAAAGTGATAATATAATATGTCTCAGAGCAAACCTGGGTATTTTTCACCACTCTTCTGTGCCTTGGTTCCTTGAGTATACAGTCATACACCATAAAATGGTATCTAAATGAATAAGTTGACTTTCCTGAACATTTCAAATCAAGCTAGTTGGGCCCTTGATGAAATGCAGATTTAATGGTCAGTTACATTAGATAGAAAGCTTTACATATCAAATCTTAACTATTCAAGTTTTTTCATAGAGTTGAATAAAATATGCTCTGAATTTGTTGTTCTCAATCTTTCACCACAAGATGGCGGAGTATGTTATCGTACAGTATTATGATCCAAATACTAGGACACTTCACATCCCACATCTTTACATTTCTAAATTCTACTTTACACTACTTTAATATATATTTGTCTCCAGCATGGACAAGCACATTACTACTGCATGTTCATATTCTCTGGACATCTACAGTTTCATGTTCAAATGACAAACAGCTCAACTTCTACACACTACTTTATACACTTTTATTAAATAGAACAATTTTATTATAATAATGAGTATCATAATTATCTTGATATCATGATGTTACCAAGAACACGTAGCGACTGGGGATAAGAGGACAAACTTATAATACAGATAAATTGAGTATATAGTTGAAGCACAGTCTGCCCGCATTCTCCACCATTATATGTAGCGAATTTAGCTCAGAAGAAAAGGGGATATTTATAAGTAATTATAACGTGTTATAGTTACTCCTAAATATTTAAATTAAGTTGAATTGACGGTAATGGAATTAACATAACACTTATTTGTCTGTTCGTCCGCAAACAGACAGTATAATTTATATTAATTCTATAAAAGAGGTATCTCCTGGCCAAGAAAGACGTAACCGCTTTTACTTTATACGTAAATTAAATTCAATTAAATAGAGCATGTAGTTCAGACCTGATGTAGCAGGAACTTTGCATTTTGAACGTACTCAGAGACCATCACTTATGAAAATCGGCATTTAATGAATGAGACAAACACAACATAAAACTAACTACACAAACAAACAAACAAAAAGAATAAATAAAGAAAATAAAATTAAGATAAAGAAAAGAAAGTTGAAATTAGGAAAGGAGGAAGAGAAAGGAAAGGAATAAGGAGAAAAACGAAAGGAAAGGAGGAAAGGGCAGCTTAGTTCACATTAATCACATCCTAACTGAGAAATCGTCACGAAATTTAAATCGCCTTAATATTAAGGCTCAAACTTAACACGCATCCAAATCTACAAATATTTAAGTAAAAGAAAGTCCTGACAGAGCCACTAGAGGGCAGTGTAAGACTGAAATCTGACAACCAACTGCAGTTATTATTATTATTATTATTATTAT
>NC_060889.1:721202-735453 GCF_014805685.1 Silurus meridionalis | reverse complement strand
ATTAATTTTTACTACCAAGGATTGATATCTGTTTTTAATACTGTTGCTCCCCTTTATAATCCAAAATGTACCAATCAAAAATATATATCAAATCAACGTTTTATTTTACTAAATCAAAGGGAATCCTTTTAGGACTAAAGAGCTGGAAATTATTATATATACTAAAGTATTTTGATACCAAATATATAGCCATTTTCATCAACCCTCTCAAATACTAAATCCTATTTTATATTTGAAAGACATATATCATAAAGACTGCACATCCTTGTAAAGTGCTATATTATAATGTGTCAAATAATTACTGCTAATAATGAAATCATATTGATTAATTATTAGCAGAGATTCATGCTAAGGTTATTAAAGTTTTGTTAGATCTTTATTTCATCACAATCACCAGCAGAGATAATGATTTTTGCTTTAGATTTATTTTCAGTTGATTACTTAGAATTTAATTAAATTTTATTGACATACCACTTGTAAAAGTGGACATTGCCAAAGAAGCTTTGAAGAAATACATTTATTATAAATATAAATTCATAAATAAGTCACTATAAGTTTATTCACTATAATGTATTTATTGACTGTGCAATCAATACCCATTCCAAAAATTAAGATGATTGTTGATATCCAAAACAAATATGCATAAAAGCATAAGAAAGAAAAGTGTATTTAAGTGAAACAGGTGAACAGCGCCCCCTGTTGAAAGAAAAAAACACAAACTTCACTTTTTGTACAGTGTGTATGAGTTTTGTGTCACTGTGGGCTCCATGGCGCAGTAGTACAGTGCAGAGTCTGATACTGCAGCAGGAAAGATCTCCAGATCTACTTTCTTTTTGTCTTTATGAAGTCTGATGGATATTCTTGGGTCCAGTTGTTTAGCTTTCATGACATCATTTGAAGATTTAAATACAAGCAGAAGAAACTCTGGTCCTGATTGAGGTTTTTGTTGATACCAGTGGAGATCTCCAGCTGTGTCATCATATGTGCAGGTCAGTGTGGTGTTACTGCCTTCAGGTGAAGATATGATGGTGTGTTCTGGTGTAATGCTGCTGCCAACAGCTCCTGCTGTAAACACATTACAACAACAAATATTTCCAATGTCATTGCTTAAGGACCAACTGAATCATCATGTTTATGTTTTAGTACAAATCTCCAGCATCCACATAAAGTTTGTGTAGAATATAAAAGACTTACCAATGATTTGAACAACTATGAAAAGAAAGAAGAGGAACATGATGGTTGTGTCTTGCAGTAGATATAAATGTCAGTATCTCTGTGAAACTGTCTAAACTGTATCTCACCACATCAAGCTCCGCCCACTTTTACTGAGGTGTAGTCATGACAATTCTGTCATCAATCCCTCAGTTATGATGTGAAATGTCAATACATTTTCTTGTATTGAAATTTCTGATAATGCTGAAAAGGTGGTATAGATGAATATCTGCTACTGTAACAAACAAATAAATAAACAAAGACAAGTCAGAAATAATTACAATTCTGCTAAAATTATCATTATGCCTTCTTGTGGTTTCACTTTTGTGATATCAGCACAGTGTGATAGTATTTGTTTGTGGAAATGCAGCACTATAGACTCATAAATGCTGCACATGCTTTAAAATATGAGGAGTCCATTAATATATAGACATTCTTGTATGTTTTTACTTCATTAAGCCTCTTTATTCCATTGTATTTAGATATAATTTTCTCTGAGGTGATCAACTGTGAAATATAATTAACTACAAAAATGTAACATTATTTTCTTTTTGTTTTAAGAAACATATTCTATTGTAAAGGAAACTGATGAACTGCATCACATTTCCTAAGGTGTTCTCTGTATTAGTGAATTGTTTTTTGAGGAAGTATGTAGTTAGTATTTAATCAGATTATTAAGTCACATGGTGCAGACAGGTGACATGTTTTTATCTGATCTTTATTCTAGGGTTGTTTACACTCGAGAACTGTGGATTAAACTCAGGATTAATGAAGATGAATTTGGACTGTAATTAATATAAACAGTCTGCTACAGTGATTTTGGGTTGCAGTTGCCATGAACAGTTGAATGAGCTGAATCAAGTCTCCATCAGTAAACAGTTGAAAACCTCAAAAAAGCTGGAACTGTAATGAATGGATATTTTTTGTCACAAAAGATGAAGATGGGTTCCTCTCAAGGTTCCTTGCACCACTGGCTTGTGTATTAGGGATAAACTAATGATCGATAAAGAAAACTATGTTTTCATAATCCAATAATTTCTGTAAAGCTGTTTATTGTAAAACTGATATACAAATAAAATTTTACTGAACTGAATGTTTTAAACCAACACACTTTTAAGAAATTATTTACATTTCCCCTTAAAACCTTCTCACACTGAACACTGTACAAAAGAACTGCACTTGTGAAGAAGCCTTTTGTAGTCACATAACAAATGCAATAAATTGCTTTGTAGAGCCACCAGGTAGGAGGAAAAGAAAAAGGCCAAGAAGGAGATTTATGGATGTGGTGAGGGACGACATGCAGGTAGTTGGTGTGAAAGAGGCAGATGTAGAGGACAGGGTGGTATGGAGAAGGATGATCCGCTGTGGCGCCCCCTAATGGGAGCAGCCGAAAGAAGAAGAAGATAAATATAAATTCATAAAATAGTCACTATAAGTTTATTCACTACAATGCGTTTATTGACTGTGCAATCAATACCAGACTGAGAAAGACACCAAGTTTAGCTGCTTCACTCCAGTTCAGAACTGATCTGTAAAACTTTCTATCTAATAATAGAAAACTAAAGTATGTAATGATCAAAATCTGGTGTTTATAGTTGACAGCAGTTTTACATGATTGTGTCTCTCACCCTGAAAATGTTCTGCTTGGAGAAGTTAATGATGTAATTCAGGAGCAGCAGTAAACCAGCACCACTACAGCTGCAGATTTTACATCAGAAGTCATAAAATGATGCAGATTTCATTCATATCAACGTCATTCAAAACAAAGTAGGGTTTGGTTCTCCTTGTTTTATATTTATGAAGTTCTATTTGATGAAGTTTAATTGTAGGTAGGTGAGGTGTCTGTTATTAACACATGAATCATTATCAGTAACCATTTTATCCTGGACAGCTCCAGTCATGTCCCACCTCATGAAGATTATGGACTTTTAAAGAAGTAGATGCCGACCCTGCAAACATCCCGAACCATCTAGAGACGTACCAGTGCCATTTAAATTTCACCTCATGTGGAGTTTGGATATTGGAGCTTTGTGAGTGTTTAAAGGCTCTGGCATGGAGAAGCTGGTGTTGGATTTATTATGATCGCACATTTTGAGCTATTTTATGAGTTGCTTAGTAGCTCCTGGTTCCATAATTTGAAATGACTGTAAAAGACTGTAGATAGGACATTACTCACAATCTTATATTCCAGTGCTTATGTTAGTTCTCACTCTTCAGTGTTCTGTATTGTTTAAAGACTATAATTACACTCTTAATATCACCCATATGAGGATGTGTTTCCCTTTTGAGTCTGGTTCCTCTCAAGGTTTCTTCCTCATAACATCTACGGGAGTTGTTCCTTGCCACAGTCACCATGGCTGCTCATCAGGGATAAATACACATCGTTCACCTTAACTCTTAAATTCTGTAAAGCTGTTTTGAGATATTGTCCGTTGTGAGAAGTGCTATTGCAATAAACTTCACTTGACACATTCAGAATCATATACAGTATATATACAGTATACACACTTACATTCAATTATACATCTTCCTGGTCAGGATTGTGAAGGATCTGAAGCTTCTCTCACTAAAATGGAGCATAGAGCAGGAATATGCAAACAGTTATAGCCAATTTATTGGGAAAGCAGTCTGAATCAATGCATTTTGAAAGCTTTTATCAAACCTCAAAAGTAAAAACGTACAATAAACAATTTTTTTTATCATATTTAAATTAATATATCAGAAATTGTTATAAAACAAAAAGGAAATTTCAGTGACATTTTTCTTTGTACAGTTGTGTTCAAAATTATTCAACCCCCAATGCTGTAAATGGTTTTAGGGAATTTAGTGTACATTTGTAATTGTATTCAGAATGAAATCCTACAAGGACTTCTTAAAGAACCATATGCAACTAAAATGACATCAATTAGTTTTGTAATACAGTAGTAAATGTTTCTTTTGTGAATTCTTCATTGACATAATTATTCAACCCCTTAAAGACTACCACTCTGAAGAACAGAGGTTCAATGAAGTGTTTTCAATCAGGTATTGAAAACACCTGTGGATATCAGGGAGCAGCAATAAAGCCTAATAAGCACCAATTAGGCAGCTTTAAAATGACTGTGATACTCAGCTCCTTCTAGACATTTACTGGTGTGGTTACAAACATGGTGAGGTCAAGAGAATGGTCCAGGAAGACAAGAGAACAGGTGATTACTCTTCACAGGAAGGGAAATGGCTATAAGAAGATTGCAAAGATGTTAAACATACCAAGAGACACCATAGGAAGCATCATTCGCAAATTCAAGGCAAAGGGCACTGTTGAAACGCTACCTGGTCGTGGCAGAAAGAAGATGCTGACTTGACTGCGCTACCTGAGCGTAGAGTGGAGAAAAGTCCCGTGTGACTGCTGAGGAACTGAGAAAAGATTTGTCAGATGTGGGTACTGAAGTTTCTGCTCAGACAATACGGCACACCCTGCGTAATGAAGGCCTCCATGCCAGAACTCCCAGGCGCACCCAATTGCTGTCCCCAAAGAATAAGAAGAGTCGACTGCAGTATGCCAAAAGTCATGTGGACAAACCACAGAAGTTTTGGGATAGTGTTCTGTGGACTGATGAAACAAAATTAGAACTGTTTGGGCCCATGGATCAACGCTATGTTTGGAGGAGGAAGAACAAGGCCTATGAAGAAAAGAACACCTTGCCTACTGTGAAGCATGGCGGGGGGTCAATCATGCTTTGGGGCTGTTTTGCTTCTGCAGGTACTGGGAAGCTTCAGCGTGTGCAAGGTACCATGAATTCTCTTCAGTACCAGGAGATATTGGATGACAATGTGATGCAGTCCATCACAAACCTGAGGCTTGGAAGACGTTGGACCTTTCAACAGGACAATGATCCCAAGCATACCTCCAAGTCCACTAGAGCATGGTTGCAGATTAAAGGCTGGAACATTTTGAAGTGGCCATTGCAGTCACCAGACTTAAATCCGATTGAGAACCTCTGGTGGGACTTAAAGAAAGCAGTTGCAGTGCGCAAGCCTAAGAATGTGACTGAACTGGAGGCTTTTGCCCATGATGAATGGGCGAAGATACCCGTAGATCGCTGCAAGACACTTGTGTCAAGCTATGCTTCACGTTTAAAAGCTGTTATAACTGTAAAAGGATGTTGTACTAAGTACTAAGATTGAATGTCACTTGGGGGTTGAATAATTATGTCAATGAAGAATTCACAAAAGAAACATTTACTACTGTATTACAAAACTAATTGATGTCATTTTAGTTGCATATGGTTCTTTAAGAAGTCCTTGTAGGATTTCATTCTGAATACAATTACAAATGTACACTAAATTCCCTAAAACCATTTACAGCATTGGGGGTTAAATAATTTTGAACACAACTGTATTTGTATGAATAAAACTCGCATCTGTTCATCAAAGAGTTTTTTCTTAACATGAAACATGCAGTTGAACATACTGTATAATTAACATATTAATAAATGAATGAAGGAATAAAGTAAAGAAAGTCAAATGATTACATTTCCACATATTGTGCACCAGTAACACTTCACCAATGGCTATGATATTTTTCTTAAAATATGTTCTGGAGCATCACAAATGTTGAATTGTGACTTTACTGTGTTGAATGTTCACCTGTTTACTTTTATTTTCTTCTTATTTCATTTGTGAATGTAACCACATTTGTTTCTATGTGTCTGTGGTTAACTGATAACAAGGTGGTAAAGGAAATATCTGTCATCTTCTGTGGTTTCTTCAAATGTTAGGTTTTTGTACAGTTGTTCAGTGACTCTGTATCACTGTGCTGCTAGTACTCTTAGAGCGCAGTGATAGAGAGCAGAATCTGAGATCTGTAGGTCTTTAATAATAAGTTCAGTAGCATTTGAGGTTGTTTCTGCTCTGAATTGAGATCCACTGGGATTGTGGTCTTCAGATCTTGACCTTGCGCCTTTAAGCAGTAAAAATTGTGGTGCGCTGTGAGGATATTGTTTGTACCAGTAAAGCCAAATGTTGTTACTGTTTGACTCATATGAACATTTCAGAGTAACAGTCTCTGCTTCCTTTCTCAGAATATTGGCATCTTCATCTCTCGGCCCAATTTTATCTGCAAAACTGCCTGCTGTAGAAAAGAAAATATAAATAAATAGAAACATATCAATAATTTTCTTAACTATTTTTGTAAACATTCCCAAAACATTAACTTATAATTTAAGTATAATAATAATAATGTTAGTTATTACAAAGAATTAACAGATGAATATGAATTACCTGTAACTACAGTGAGAATCAGTGGTGTGTATCTCACTATGTACAGTAAGTTGTAGAGTTGAGTCATTTCTGAACACAGCTCTGTGAGGATTCTGTATAATAGTGCTGTATGTGCTGAACTTTAACATGAGGGAACACGTCTCTAGAAGGCCACACCCAGGAAGTGCTGCTGTTGTATAAAAAAAACTTTACCATCACTAATATAAATACAATATGCATGAAATTTTCATGTGAAAACTATATTTTTCTGTGATCTTTAGGTGTTTATGAAATTTTGATTTGTGGAGATAATAGCATAATTTGAGATTGCATCTTTCTGTGATGTGTGTTTATTATTAGAGTGATTTTTCCTCATGTTTTTTATTATGTAGTGAAAAAATGCCTGATTGTTGTCTGTGAGAAAGAAAAGTGATACACGGTTTATTATATTATATTATATTATATTATATTATATTATATTATATTATATTATATTATATTATATTATATTATATTATATTATATTAAGGTCTTCTTCTTCCTCTTCCTCTTATTTTGTCTTCTCCCATTAGGGGTCACCACAGTGGATCATCTGCTTCTATACTACTCTGTCCTCTATATCTGCCTCTTTCAAACCTGCATGTCTTCCCTCACCACCTCAATAAACCTCCTGTTTGGCCTTCCTCTTTTCCTCCTTCCTGGTTGCTCCATCCTCAACATTCTCCTACCAATGTGAACATGTCCAAACCATCTAAATTGCACATCTCTCACTTTGTCCCCAAAACGTCATACATGCGCAGTTCCTATAATAAACTTGTTTTTAATCTTGTCCATCCTCATCACTCCCAATGAAAACCTTAACATCTTCAGCTCTGCTACCTCCAGCACCACCTCCTGTCTTATACTCAATGCCACTGTCTCTAATCCATACAACATTGCAGGTCTCACCACAGTCCTATAAACTTTCCCTTTCACTCTCGCAGATTCTATTCTATCACAAATCACTCCTGTCACTCTTCTCCACCCACTCCACCCTGCCTGCACTCATTTCTTTATTATTTTGCACTGTTGAACCCAGGTACCTGAACTCCTCCACCTTCTGCACCTCTTCTCCCTGCAACCACACCACTCTACTGCCCTCCCTCTCATTCACACACATGTACTCTGTCTTACTCCTACTAACTTTTATTCCCCTTCTCTTCAGCATGTATCTCCAGCTCTCCAGGCTCGTCTTAACCTGCTCCATACAGTCACTACAAATCACAATATCATCCGCAAACATAATAGTCTATGGTGATTCCTGTCTGACCTCATCCGTCAACGTGTTCATTACAACTGCAAACAGAAAAGGGCTCAGAGCCGATTTTTGATGCAATCCAACCTACACCTTAAACCAGTCTGTCATTCCTACTGCACACTTCACTGCTGTCACACTGTCCTCATATATGTCCTGCACCACCCTCACATACTTCTCTGACACACCTGACTTCCTCATACAATACCACAACTCCTCTCTCAGCACCCTGTTGTACGCTTTTTCTAAATCCACAAGCACACAATGCAACTCTTTCTGACCTTCTCTATACTTCTCCATCAACATTCTCAAAGCAAATAATGTATCTGTGGTGCTCTTTCTCGGCATAAAACAACACTGTTGCTCACAGATGGTCACATCTTCCCTCAGCCTGGCTTCCACTACTCTTTCCCATAACTTCATGGTGTGACTGATCAACTTAATTTTCCTGTAGTTACTGCAGGTCAGCACATTTCCCTTATTATTGAAAACCAGCACACTCCTTCTCCATTCCTAATGCATGCTCTCACCTTAACATCTCCACGCTTCTACTGGTATGTCATCTGGGCCAACCGACTTTCCACTGTTCCTCCATAGCTGCTCTCACTTCCTTCTTACTAATCCTATCCACTTCCTGCTTTACCATCTCCACATCATCCTTCTCTCTCTCTCTAAGTTCCTCATTCATCAGCTGCCTCAAAATTCTCCCTCTATCTTCTAAACACACTCTCCTCAATAGTCAACACATTTCCATCTCCATCCTTTATTGCTTCAACATGCAGCACATCCTTCTTAGCTCTGTCCCTGCCTGGCCAATCACTACAAATCCTTTTCTCCTTCCTTAGCGTCCAATTTCTCATACAGCTCCTCATATGCCTTTTCCTTTGCTTTTGTCACATCCCTCTTTATCTGCTGCCACATCTCCTTGTACTGCTGCCTTCTTTTTTTTATCTCTCTCCCAATCCCAATTCTGTTTTGCCAACCTCTTTCTCCTTATGCTCTCCTGTACTTGATTCCACCACCACGTCTCTTGGTCTTCCTTTATATTTCCAGATATCACACTAAGTACCTTTCCATCTGTCTCCCTTATCACTTCTGCAGTAGTTACCCAATCATCCAGCACCTCTTCACCACCACCAAGCCCCTGTCTGACCTCTTCCCTGAATCTCACACTACAGTCTTCCTTCTTTAGTTTCCACCATCTTATTCTTTTTTTCAGAATTCACTCTTCTCCTCTTCTTCTTTACCTCCAAAGCCATCCCACAGACCACCATCTGATGCTGTCTAGCTACACTGTCAACACCTTACAATCTCCAATCTCTTTCAGGTTGCATCTTCTGCATAGAACATAGTACACCTGTGTGCACCTTCCTCCGCTCTTATATGTCACCTGTGATCCTCCATCCTCTTAAAATAAGTACTCACCACTGCCATTTCCATCCTTTGAGCAAAATCTACCACCCTCTGCCCTTCCACATTCCTCTCCTTAAAGCCATACCTGCCCATCACCTTCTCATCAACTCTGTTGCTTTCACCAACATGAGCATCAGCACTGATGCCATTTATCATCTCCCCTTTAACTTCATGTTCATCACCTTATCACTAAACACTTACTGTACTCTTCTTTCAGAATCCCCCCTACACCATTTCTCTTTCCATCCACACCATGATAGAACAGTTTTATTTTGATTAGCACAGGTTGTACACTGGAAGTTCTTTATAAGGCAAGTGTGAGTTTAGATTTCTAGTAAAAGACAAAACAGAGAGACATTAACATTTACACATTTTTTATTGAATCCAACTTTTAACTCAAAGTTTATAATGTCCCCTGTCAGTCACCTCAAACCTTATATTATATCAACTAATAATACAAGTTTAGGACAACTACTCTGTCAGGCAGTGTTTCTTATATATGTTTTATTTAATAAAAAACATGCCTTTGGCCACTCTGAATAAATAGGTGTGAATCACTGTACATGTGTGGTGCCTTAACCATAGCAAAGGTGTTACTGAAATGGATGGATGGATGGATGGATGGATGGATGGATGGATACGGATTTTACCACCAAGGATTGATCTGTTTTTGTATGTACATATTGTCGCTGCTTTTGTATAATTTTTTAAGTTTAATTTTCAATCAAATTCTCAGTGTACATCAATGAACTGATAGAAATACAGTGTATTCTTTATAGGAGGGAATATTGTAACAAAACTGTGTTGAGGTTTTTGTACAGTGCAGCTGGATTTCCTGTCACTGTGGGCGCCAGAGCACAGTAGTATAGATCAGAGTCTGATACAGCAGCAGAGGAGATGATCAGATCCACTATTTTATTATTTTTATTCACTTTAACATCCAGACGTGGTGGAATTGAGTCACTTTTTCCTCCAGTTGTATCATAAATATAAAGAAGGAACTCAGGGTTAGATTTCGGATGTTGTATGTACCAGTGCAGGTAGCTGCTTGTAGCACTTGTGCTGTAGCTGCAGGACAGAGTAACATCATCACCTTCATCTACAGCTTTATGAGTGAGACTTGGGTTTATTGAATCTCCCATTGAGTCACCTGTTATAGAAGTGAACATAATGCATTTAACTTTTAATGTGTGCAGAAACAATAGATAAATAATCTTTCTGCTTTTTCTTATCACTACACACTCATTTATCACTAATTCAACACATAACATTTCTGAAATAACAATAAATATTAATACATAACTCACCTAGTGAAAGCCACAGACACGTAAATATAACAATGAACATGATGAATGTTTTTAGCTGAATGAAAATATTCTGATGTTCTCTGATATGTTCATCATAACATCGTACAGGTTTATGAAGCTCCACCCCACAGCATCACATGACAGTCACCAATGTTACTGACAGATTGTTGATTCTTACTGAAACATACTGACTTTACATTCAGAATCACACGGGGAATCTGTCCTGAGAACATAATAAACAAACACAAAACGTGAAAATGATGTAATTTGAAAAATGTGAATCATATTTTTTCATAAAACCTTGTGTATTAATTATGATAAACATTTTCTGAGGTATCTTACTGAGGTGCGAAACAAACCAGCTGCTGCTCTTAGTAATACTATGAAAGATGTCAGTGATCCATCAGGGCTTAAAAGGAAGTGTGCACAGTGTGTGTAATGTGTCCTGAATTGAGTGAATGTTGTAGTAAGAAACAGTAATCAAGACTTTCTATTGAAAATTAATTGAACATTGTTATTAATCAGCATGATGAAATAATCAGAAATGTTACTCAAAGTCCAAAAGTTGGTGCAAGACTGCAATAAGATCACAAATCATATACATTCACTATTTTCTATACTTCTTCTTCTTCTTCTTCTTCTTTCGGCTGCTACCATTAGTGACAGATCATCCGTCTCCATACCATCCTGTCCTCTACATCTGCCTCTTTTACACCAACTACCTGCATGTCTTCCTCACCACATCCATGAACCTCCTCCTTGGCCTTCCTCTTTTCCTCCTACCTGGTGGCTCCATCCTCAGCATTCTTCTACCAATATAATTCATGTCCCTCCTCTGCACATGTCCAAACCATCTCAATCTCGCCTCCCTCACCTTGTCACCAAAACATCCTACATGCGCTGTCCCTCTAATAAACTCATTTCTGATCTTATCCATCCTTGTCACTCCCAACGAAAACCTCAACATCTTCAGCTCTGCTACCTCCAGTTCCGCCTCCTGTCTTTTACTCAATGCCACTGTCTCTAATCCATACAACATGCAGGTCTCACCACAGACCTATAAACTTTCCTTTCATTTTGCAGATACCCTACTATCACAAATCACTCCTGTCACTCTTCTCCACCCACTCCACCCTGCCTGCACTCTTTTCTTCACTTCTCTAACACACTCTCCATTACTTTGCACTGTTGACCCCAGGTACCTGAATTCCTCCACCTTCTCCAGCTCTTCTCCCTGCAACCACACAACTCCACTGCCCTCCCTCTCATTCACACACATGTACTCTGTCTTACTCCTACTGACTTTCATTCCCCTTCTCTCCAGCGTATATCTCCACCTCTCCAGGCTCTTCTCAACCTGCTCCCTACTCTCACAACAAATCACAATATCATCCGCAAACATCATAGTCCAGGGAGACTTCTGTCTGACCTCGTCCGTCAACCTGTCCATCACCACTGCAAACAGGAAGGGGCTCAGGGCCGATCCTTGATGCAGTCCAACCCTCACCCTGAACCAGTCTGTTGTTCCTACTGCACACTTCACTGCCGTCACACTGTCCTCATACATGTCCTGCACCACCCTCACATACTTCTCTGACACACCTGACTTCCTCATACAATACCACAACTCCTCTCTTGGCACCCTGTCATACGCCTTCTCTAAATCCACAAATACACAATGCAATTCCTTCTGTCCTTCTCTATACTTCTCCATCAACATTCTTAAAGCAAATAAGGCATCAGTGGTGCTCTTCCTCGGCATGAAACCATACTGTTGCTCACAGATGGTCACCTCTTCTCTCAGCCTGGCTTCCACTACTCTTTCCCATAACTTCATGGTGTGACTGATCAACTTAATTCTGTAGTTACTGCAAGACTGCACATCTCCTTTATGCTTAAAGATCGGTACCAGCACACTTCTTCTCCATTCCTCAGGCATCTTCTCACCTTCCAAAATCCTGTTAAACAATCTGGTCAAAAACTCCACTGCCATCTCTCCTAAACATCTCCACGCTTCTACTGGTCCAACCGACTTTCCACTCTTCATCCTCTTAATCGCTGCTCTCACTTCCTCCTTACTAATCCTATCACTTCCTGCTTCACCAACTCCACATCATCCAACCTTCTCTCTCTCTGATTTTCCTCATTCATCAGCTGCTCAAAATACTCCCTCCACCTTCTCAACACACTCTCCTCACTAGTCAACACATTTCCTCTCCATCCTTTATTGCTCTAACTTGCAGTTCATCCTTCCCAGCTCGGTCCCTCTGCCTGGCCAATCGATATAAATCCTTTTCTCCTTCCTTAGTGTCCAACCTCTCATACAGCTCCTCATATGCCTTTTCCTTGGCTGCCACATCCTTTTACCTGCTGCCGCATCTCCTTGTACTCCTGCCTACTTTTCTCATCACTCTGTGTGTCCCACTTCTGTTTTGCCAACCTCTTCCTCCTTATGCTCTCCTGCACTTCCTCATTCCACCACCACGTCTCCTTGTCTTGCTTTCTATTTCCAGATGTTACACCAAGTACTTTTCTAGCTGCCTCCCTCATCACTCCTGCAGTAGTTGCCCAATCACCCAACACCTCCTTAACACCAGTGAGCCACTGTCTGACCTCTTCCCTGAACCTCACACTACACTCTTCCTCCTTCAGTTTCCACCATCTTATTCTTCTTTCAGTCCTCACTCTCCTCCTCTTCTTTTTCACCTCCAAAACCATCCTACAGACCACCATCCGATGCTGTCTAGCTACACTGTCCCCTGCCAACACCTTACAGTCTCCAATCTCCTTCAGGTTGCATCTCCTGCATAGCACATAGTCCACCTGTGTGCACCTTCCTCCACTCTTATACGTCACCCTATGATCCTCCTTCTTCTTAAAATAAGTGCTCGACCGATCTGGTATGAAATTCTCATTTGTGATCCGCATATTTGATTTGGCACATGTTTTACGCTGGATGCCCTTCCTAACGCAACCCTCCCCATTTACCCGGGCTTGGAACCGCACTAAGAGATGGCTGGGTTATTCACTATGTTCTATACAATGTACATTTAAACATAAATATGAATACATATTTACTGAATTTACAAAGAAAATATATTTAGCATAAACCTGTAAATCTACAGATTAATAAATTTATTGTTAATATATTTTTTTATTATTTAAATAAATGTACAGATATAAAGTCAGAAAAAACTGAACATACACTGTCTACAGTTCTGTCATAATTGTAATCATAATAACAGAAAAACCCAACACTCATGTGTCTTTACACTTTCAGATTTTTGTTTCTTCATTTCTTTATTTTGTTTTAATATTTTGTGTCTCTTCTCCTTTCCTTTACTCTGAGCTCAGTCTTCTTGATACAGAAGGTATATTGCTTTTGTAAAGAAAGATATTTAATGAGAATTTTAGTTCTGTGAAATCAAACTGACAGTGTGTAGATTACAGCTGAGGCTCGTTACTAAGAAAAACCAGAGCAGGAGTTTGGATAACACATAAACATTGTGTATGACAGAAGAACAGGTGTAGTCGATATCATGGAAGTGAATGTAAACATGTAAACAGCTCCATCTAGTGAGAAAAGCATGAATCTGCTGCAGTCATGTGTAGTGCTTTTTGTACAGTGGAGTTGGGTTTCCTGTCACTGTGGGCGTCAGAGCGCAGTAGTACAGTGCAGAGTCTGATACAGCAGCAGAGGAGATGTGCAGATCCACTTGTTTATTTCCATGAACTTTAGCACTCGTTCTTGGTGGGATGTTGGGACTTAAAGCTCCACTTTCAT
>NC_060889.1:713946-721102 GCF_014805685.1 Silurus meridionalis | reverse complement strand
TAGGAATTAATGAAAGGCATTAGAGTTCATTGTCTAGTGTGTGGAACTAAAGGGTGGACCCTCTGAACAAGACGTACTTTAATACTGTACTGAAGCTGTGCTGGATTCAGGAGATTGTTTAGAGATTCTGTACTAATGGATGGAGTGTAGCTCTTATTGTTTGATTATTGGTCTATGTCTCAGTGTAAATTCCTAGGGAGTGACTTGTGTATGTTTAGGACTTACTGTTTAAGTCAAGATAAACAACCTGGAAATGTGTTTTTGGACTAATTCTCCATTCTTACAAGGAGAGAAATGTAACCTCTATTGATTGAAGGGAATGAAGATGAATCTTTATATAGAACAGGTTGATTTTTTTTTAATCTACTTTGATATGCATCTGTTGTCTTTTTCTATACAGAAGCAAGACCTGCACATTATATTTATTTACATATCCAGTAAATTGATCAGGTAGAGTCAGTTGGAGTTGCTGCTTTGGCTGGAACAGAATCTGTGTATGCATCTATAATGGAATCTGTAGAGTTACTGGCCATATTCAGCTCTTCTGTCTTGTGAACTATTCATGATGTGAAGCTATACCCTTTTCCTTCTTTATCATATTTATTTTCCATTAACAAATACAGTAACACATCTCTTTTTTCTAACAGATGATTCTCTGATGTGGGCAGAACAGTTGGTGTTCTGGTGGTCAGTCTCAGCAGATGTGGTTGTGGTTACTATGTTATTGTACCATGGTAAGATCAGATAGTGATTCCAAAAAACAAATAGTAGGATTTTTAGGCTGTTTATCATGAGTTAAACATTAAGCCTTTTAACCATACAAACCACTCCCTAAAAAGAGCAACAACTTAGACTGACTTTAGCTGATTATTCAATTCATCTGGATTCTAATAACTAATGGATAAAAATCATACTATGTATATTCTCTATATTAAGATCAATATTAATTCATTAAAATTGCAGAGCTGGGATTTCCTGCTATTAGAGACATTTTACATTTTATTATTTGTTTTTAACGGTTGTTTAAAGACAGGAGCGGTCGTGACTGCTATTTAACAATCAACTGGGGCAACATTGACCCAGCAATGTATCATCATTCTAACTTAAAGAGCATGCAGCTGACATCTGCATCTTGAGGATCAACTCACTCTCCAACTGCTGAATTTGTTTAGAATGTTTGAATTTAATTAATTTTTCTGTAACATTGGTACAATGGTTTCCCTTGCTGTGCTAGCAAAATATGGAATCATGCAATAAAATTGCTGCATGCCTTTTTTTGCTTAGTCTTCTTCTTTCGGCTGCTCCCGTTATGGGTCATCACAGCAGATCATCTGCCTCCATACTACTCTGTCCTCTACATCTGCCTCTTTCCAAACAACTACCTTCATTTCTTCCCTCACTACACTTGGCCTTCCTCTTATCCTCCTTCTTGGCAGCTCCATCCTCAGCATTCTCATACCGATATACCACTTGTCCCTCCTCTGCACATGTTCAAACATCTCATTCGAGAATCTCTCACTTTGTCTCTAAATGTCTCCATGGACGATTCCTCTAATAAACTAATTTCTAATCCTGTCCATCCTCATCACTCCCACTAATAATCTTAGCATCTTCATCTCACCCACCTCCAGCGCCACCTTCTGTCTTTTAGTCAATGCCACTGTACTCAGAAGGAGTAATACAGAGTACATGTGTGTGAATTAGAGGGAGAGCAGTGGAGTGTGAGAGGTGGTGAAGGTGGATGAGTTTAGGTACCTGGGGTCAACAGTGCAAGGTTTGTTGGTTTGTGATCTGCATATTTGATTTAGCACATGCTTTATGCTGGATGTCCTTCCTAATGCTACCCTCCCCATTCATCTAAGAGTGCACTGGCTTGTGCAACCCTAACCTGACTGGGTTTTTGGAAAAATGCTGTAACATAACAAAATGTGGAAAAAGTGAAGCGCTGTGAATACTCTTCTGATGCACTGTACTACAACAGCAGCACTTCCTGGGTGTGGTCTTCTAGAGACGTGTTCCCTCATGTGTAAAGTTCAGCACATACAGCACTATTATACAGAATCCTCACAGAGCTGTGTTCAGAAATGACTCAACTCTACACCTTACTGTACATAGTGAGATACACAACACTGATTCTCACTGTAGTTACAGGTCATTCACTTTCATTAGTAAATAATATTGTTATTTTAATGAATACCCATGTTTTAAGTGTAAATGTGTTTATATGCTTTTAAACAGGCAGTTTAGCAGATAAAATTGGGCCGACAGTTGAGGATTCCAACATTACAGTGAAGGAAACAGACGCTGTTACTCTGAAATGTTCATATGAGTCAAAGAGCAGTAGCATTTGGCTTTACTGGTACATACAATATCCTAACAGCACACCAGAGTTTTTACTTATTAAAGGTGCCAGGTCATATAGTTCTCATGGATGCAAATCTACTGACACTCGATTACAGGCAAAAGCAACCTCAGACTCTACTGAACTTTCTATCAGAGGTCTAAAGCTCTCAGATTCTGCTCTCTATCACTGTGCTCTTAAAGAATCCACACAGTAATACAGAGTCAGTGAAAAGCTGCACATAAACCTAAATAATGGTTCATATGGAGTTTCTAAAACCACAGCAGATCAAATACAGCAACCTTTAACAACTTGTTATCAGTTAACCACAGACACAAACAACATTTCTGGGAACATATGCACCTGCAAAAAAATGTAATGAAACAAATAAAATATAAATAAATAAATACATTTAATAAATGACTGTACATCATTCACACAAACTGTAAAATTCTGATTATTGTACTTTTCATATTCATCTTCAGATTTTTGTTCTAAACTTTTCAGTGGTACTTTATAGAAGGATTTATAAAGGCTCTTATGCAGAATTAAACTCATGCAGAAATGGAATAATTTTCCAAACTCACCTGCACATTATTAATAAGTCACACATTATTAAATATTTATTGTTTATGTGCCACAAATTGAGCAAATAAACTTTTACTAACTTTATACTAAAGTTCAATCATTTGCATGTTCTTCAATCCCAACTTTACTTTATCATATACTGTATTTCTAAAACATTTTTAACAGAAGCTTTAACAGTAATTGTACACTGTTAAATTATTTTTTTATTGCCACCTTTCAGATTTTAGGGCAGCAAACAAGCAACCGAAGAACCAACCAACCAACCAACCAACCAACCATACAAACAAACAAATATTACATAAAATACAACATACGATTTCTTTGTTGTTGTTTTTTTACTGTAATTACAAAAAAATTAGTAAATATGGTCAAACTATTGCCATTTTTCACAGAGAAAGACGTAAAATGATTTTTTTTAAAAACACAACCTCATTAAACAGATTATTTTAGTATCAGATGATATAATATCAGGTTTGAGATTACTGACTGTGCACATTATAAACTATGAGAGGGGCAGGATGCAAAATTTAAAAATAAAAAAGTAAGTGGCATGAAAAACTCCCTGAGATGGTATGAGAAAGAAACCTTGGGAGGAATCAAAAAGCAGTTCACTGATGGACAAAAACTGTTAATGGTGATTACATTCTTAAGCCACTGTAGCAAACTGTTTATATTAATTACAGTCCAAATCCATCGTCATGGTCCTTATGTTTAACTCTGCTCAGTAACATCATGGATCATTAGACTGTTCATGTGAAACCATTTTCAGCAGCAGCGAGTGATCTCCAGTTGAAAGAACTCTATCCAGAGGCAGGGCATTAGGATAAATCAGACAGCTCTAGAAAGAAGAATAGAACAGGATCACTGTTACCTCAGGAGCATGTTTAACTCAGTGGAGGGGTGGAAGGACAAGAACAAGGGAGAAAAAATGATGCATTATTAAATATCCTTAATGGTACATAATAGTTTGAGACACTCGGCAGTATGATCAGGGTGCAGGGACTCTGGAAAGACTATTAATTACTGCATAATTAAAAGGGAGAGACAGAAGAATGCTAAATCTTCCTTGCTAATGAAGTATGACGATTCTAATTGATGCTTCATACATACTGTAACACAACTGACTTACTTGTTTAATATCAGCTGTTTCATATCAGCTTGTTATTTCAACTCGTCACATTTTTATTTGTTTTAATTGTCTTGTTTTGTAATATGATGAGAAAAATAGAAAAGTTATACTACAACAGCAGCACTTCCTGGGTGTGGTCTTCTAGAGACGTGTTCCCTCATGTGTAAAGTTCAGCACATACAGCACTATTATACAGAATCCTCACAGAGCTGTGTTCAGAAATGACTCAACTCTACACCTTACTGTACATAGTGAGATACACAACACTGATTCTCACTGTAGTTACAGGTAATTCGTATTCACCAGTTAATTCATTGTATTAACTAACAGAAATGTTTATACATAAATGTATATGTTGATGTTTTGGAAATGTTGTACAAAAATAGTTAAATGTACAAAAATAGTTAAAACATTTATTTATATGTTTTAATTTATTTATATTTTCTTCTTTACAGCAGGCAGTTTTGCAGATAAAATTGGGCCGAGATATGAAGATGCCAATGTTGTGAGTACGGAAACAAACACTGTTACTCTGAAATGTTCATATGAGACAAACAGTGACTACATTTGGCTTTACTGGTACAAACAATATCCTCACAGCGCACCACAGTTTTTACTGTATAAAGGTGCAAAATCAGAAAGTGGTTATGACTATAATCCCAGTGGATCTCAATTCAGTGGAAAAACAACCTCAGATGCTACTGAACTTATTATTAAAGACCTACAGATCTCAGATTCTGCTCTCTATCACTGCGCTCTAAGAGTAGGAGCAGCACAGTGATACAGAGTCACTGAACAACTGTACAAAAACATAACGTTTGTAAAAACCACAAAAGATGACAGATATTTCCTTTACCCACTTGTTATCAGTTAACCACAGACACATAGAAACAAAGGTGGTAACAATTGCAACTGAAATAAATAGAAATTAAAAGTGAACAGGTGAACATTCAACACAGGAAATTCACAATTCAACATCTTTGATGCTCCAGAACATATTTTTTGAAAAATATCATACCCATTGGGTGATGTGTTACTGGTGCACAATATGTGGAAATGTAATCATACTTTCTTTACTTCATTCATTCATGTATTAATTATCCAGTATATACAACTGTATGTTGCATGTTAAGAGAAAACTCTTTAATTAACAGATGTGAGTTTTATTCCCACAAATACAAAGATGAATGTCACTGGAATTTCCTTTTTTTTTATGACAATTTCAGATTGTGCACAAATATGATGAAACATTTATTTGAACAAGTACTATACTTTTTACTTTTCAGTTTTGATTTAAGTTTTCAAAATGCATTTATCCAGACTGCTTACACAATAAATTGACTGTAACTGTGTGTATATTCCTGCTCTATGCTCTGTTTTACTGAGAGAAGCTTCAGATCCTCCACAATCCTGAACAGGAAGATGTATGATTGAATGTAAGTATGTATACTGTATATAAATGATTCTGAAAGTGTGTCCAGGATAAAGTGGTTACTGAAAATGAATGATGTGTAAAAGTGTACAGTAAAGTGGACTAATCAGGAACTAATAATGCGTTAACTTTAAACTAAAGCTGGAGTGATGATGATTCATGTGTTAATAACAGACACCTCACCTACCTGTTAATATGTTTTATTTTATGATGCATTAATTTACACCTACAATTAAGCTTCATCAAATAGAATTTTCATAAATATAAAACAAGGAGAAACAAACACTATTTTGTTTTGAATGATGTTGATATGAATGAAATCTGCATCATTTTATGACTTCTGATGTAGAATCTGCAGCTGTAGTGGTGCTGGTTTACTGCTGCTCCTGAATTACATCATTAACTTCTCCAAGCAGTACATTTTCAGGGTGAGAGACACAATCATGTAAAACTGCTGTCAACTATAAACACCAGATTTTGATCATTACATACATTAGTTTTCTATTATTATCACACCAGAGCAGTGTAAGAGACTAGTGCTGTCCTGTGGCCGCAGATGTGCTGACGTCATTCAGAGCAGAGGCCTGTACACTTCCTACTAATTGCTGACTGTTGTAACCTTCAAAAATTTTTGTTGTAATCTTTTTCCATGCTACAGTCATTGTTGTTCTCTAATTTTGATCAGTGTGTTTTCTGCAAAATAATGGTTTATTTTTTAAATGCCTTAGTTATTTTGTGGAAAAGGTGTTCTGGTAGCATGGTATAGACAGGACAAAAACTCCTTCAACTGTTGAGCAGTGATGATGACATTATTTCAGAATTGTTCAATTGTTTATAAATTGTTCTCTAATTTTGATCGCCAGTGTACATATAATGATTACTGCTTGAAGAGTCAATAAAGAAATCTTTTTAAAATCAGTATTTTTTATTAAAATATATTGTTTGTACTTTTTTTTTTAAATCCTGTTTTAAAGTCTTTCTCCACAAGGTGGTGCAGTCACTGATCTTATTGTCAGACATGTACCAGGATCCTGCCACATCTGCCTTTAATGTTGAGTTCATTGAATATTAATTATATTTTGCACAAACAATACACTTACACACACTCACACAAGTGAATACACACTGCAACCTTCACTGAACCCAGCAAACCTCCCACACTATGACTGTGCACACACTGGTATTACAAAGAGCAGCAGCTGGTTTGTTCCTCATCTTATTGAAAAACATAGAAAAAAGTTATTCATCATATTAAATAAACATGATTTGTTTTTACAGAATGAATAAATAAATTAAGGACAGTACTGTATACAATTTCACATAATTCACAGCAATTTCTGATGAGGCTGAAGCCCCCAATGCAGCGACATCACTTATAAACACAAATATAACTGTGAAATGAAAATATGTAATAATTGAATCAGCTAATTATATTTTTACAGATTCAAATAATGCATTAATTCCAGATTCTTTATTAAGAATCAACAATCTGTCAGTAACATTGGTGACTTGGTCATGTGATGCTGTGAGGTGGAGCTTCATGAACATTTATGATGCTACAGAGTGCAGAAAGTTCAGTATAGTTTCATTCAGCTAAGAGCATTTATCATGTTCACTATCATTTTCATGTGTCTGTGGCTTTCAGTAGGTGAGTTAAATTCAGATT
>NC_060889.1:681514-713846 GCF_014805685.1 Silurus meridionalis | reverse complement strand
ATATCAATATATATATATATATATATATATATATATATATCAGGATCCACATATTTGATACATATTGAGACTGTGTCTGTACAAAACCAAAATGTGAACTATCAGAAATCTGTTTAAAATGATTAACATTAAATTAAATAGGACTCAGCACAAGCATCTGATCTAAAAATAATTATTGAATATTAGATCTCTGTCTTTTTAAGACCATTTAATATAATGTGTTTGACAAATATTGTCATGAATATGTAGCATTAAATTATCCTCCTGTATGTTACATACAATCTAAATGGCAGAGGAATCAGCTATTATAATAATCTCTACACAAAGACTAAACACAAATGTAAAACATTTGAAGTTCTCTACACCAACATAAAATATTCATGTCTGATTTCAAGTCAGTTAATTACTAATTATTGTTATCAATTTTCTGATTTCTGATAAATTTGCAGATTTCTACAAATCTGCTACTTCTTTAGACAAAGCATTAATTGTTAGACTTTAATATTCATTTGATAATCAGGAAGACTCCTTAACAACAGTTGTGTCCATTCTAGATTCAGTGATTAATCAGAATGTTATAGGAACTCTGTAGTTGGACACATCTCGACTTATTGTTAACATTTGGATTAAAAATAAAACTTGTCATAATTACAGTCTGAAGCTATTTCAGACCATTCTAATGTTTAAAATTTGCCTTAGTGATTTCTATCAGTTATGTTAAGCGATTTATAGCTACAGCAGTTTATTATCTTGATATTACATATTGATAGATCTGTGATGAGTGACTGAACATCTAAACAACTTGTTCACTCTAGATGATGTAGCTATAAGACCAAAATGATAGAAAAAATTAGCACAGTGGTATAATGATCATCTCTTAAAACAGACCACTTTAAAACTCTAAATGTAAAACAAAATTAACAGTATTTCAAATAGCATGGAAGGAGAGCCTCTAAATTATAGAAAATCTCTTTGCTGCCAGATCAGCATTTCTATCATGAAAATCAAGCATAATCCTAGATTTTATTCACTTACAAAATTAACAGGAATAAAGCACATTCTGTCACCATCATTAGGTAGTAATGATTTCATGAACTTTTTAATAATAAAATTGAAAACATCAGGCAAGAAATCATTAATATAAATCCAAATTATTTTACAGTAATGTAGACATGTCTTATAGCAGACATATTACAAGCTTCACTACTATTCATGAGTGACTTAATTTTCATTAATTATCAAAATCATCAATGTTCTGATTTCACTAGTTTCTTTAAACAATAGCTCAGAGGTAATCAAATGTTTTAAAAATAATTAACTCTTCCTGTTTTCTGGTTATGTGTAAATCCTTCAAACTGTATTATCACTTATTAAGAAATGATTGAATGTCAGTTGTCCAATACAGACATATCAAATCTTTTATAAATTTTTAGAAAGGTTGTAGCACAGCAGTTATGCTCATCTTATGAATAACATTTTTGAAATGTATAGAAATTGATCATCATACACAGAGTATTAAGGTGTAAATGACCTGTTCCTCTGATCATTTGTCTCCTTACTTGTTTTGCTCGATAGTGCAGCTTCACCATTGATCACACTATATGCTTGCTACTTGAGAATGTTGTATAAAAACAGCTTTCTTGCTCAGGTCTTATTTGACTGATCGCTATCAGTTGTATGTAAATGGTGAGTTCTCCATCTATGAGGTAAGTTTGGTGTTTCAAGGATCTGTCTTCACTGTTTCTCTTTATATATGCCTCTGGTGATATTCATACATGATTATTCATTGCTATGCTGATGACACACAGCTGTATACAGCAAAGCCAGATGAGAGATCAGCTTAACAATTTGAGAATTGTAAAGACATTAGACAGTGGATGTATGTTTCTTCTGCTCAACTCAGATAACAAGTACTTTTACTACCACATACAGCTAAGTAAACTTTCTGATTAATAGCATCTCTGGATGTTTTCTGTTTGCCAATGAGCATGGTGTAGCTGATAGGGCAACTTTTAAGGGGAGTCTATTCTTAATATATTTATTTTTATGACAATAAAGCCCTCAACCATTCTGGGACCCAACTAGTAAAGTCCAAAAGCATTCATGCCATGATGCCTATTCTAAACCAAAAGTCATTTGGCGCTCTGTAAATTGTCACCTTCTGTGCAGGAATGAAAATAAGTCTACTGGTCTGTATATCATGTGAGAAAGTGTATTGACGGTTTTTTCACCTGTGATGCTGAATGGCGAGGTACGTCGATGCAGCTCGTATCACGGCAAATCCATGTTAGTCATTTTGGCGAAGCAAACCCACTGAGACTTTATCAGGTGTCGAGCTGCAATATATAGCATCCAAAAAAGTCCATATATACCGTAAAAATCCAAAAAAATCGATCATGCAGTATGCATGCATGCCGATATATGGACTACCTGGAATTTTCAGGTACCTTTTTCTTTATTTTTTTCCATATCCATTTTTCATTTCATTCCATTGGTTGGCCCCTAGCTCGTACCGTAGGCGTGGATTAGGTGTTAACTGCAGAGGATAATTTTTTCGATCTCTCCTCTATCAGCTGTACGGCGTCCACATCGACGGTCGTACGTATCGATACGCTGGAGCTGCATACGTGATATATATATATATATATCACGTTTGATTACGCACGCATCTCATAGGCATCTGGGCAAGGTCTGGCCAGGTATTGGTAACACCGACGGTGTGCGCTTGTTAACCCAGGCCTCGATTGGGGAGATTAAGATCAAAATTGCCAAAAAACTTTTCTTTAGCATTGAGATGTGAAAACTCCATCATTAGGTGGAAACAGTGTTTAAGTAACCTGATTAACATTAAATTAAATACATGCGGTGACTAGGAGCTTTCAGGCTGCGACGTCAAAAGTTACCGTAGAAGCAGCTTCATTTTTTGATCTAAATTTCTTGCAGAGTTGCAAATTAGTTGTGGAATATTTCACTGTTATCACTCGTGTCACGAGCTTACTTCTAATTGAATCAGTGGCGCTGGGTAAAAGTTACTGTTGCGTGTAATTGTCTGGTAAATTATTTGTATGGTCCAAGAGCTGTCTTCATTGTGAGTTTAATATAATGTTTTCCTATGCGACGAAAGAAACCTCACGTATAGGCTTCATTAAATTCGGAACGCCATTTCGGTTAATTGCTTAGACAACGCATTAAATTTGAGGTGTCTAATAATAGATGTGCCACTACTTCTGCGACCTTCCTAGGAGTTACAGATGGTACATTTCGCAGTTCACGGGTCAGTTCCGGGGCCTAATGTACTTCTTGCAAAGTTGTAGATGACCATGGTAACTCCATGAGATAAGTTTTTATTAGTTCTATTTATAAGCATATCACGTATACCTCCAGCTTTATATATTGGCGCTTGCCCGACTGTTGTGCAGGGTATAATCTAGTCACGACCTTCCCAATGGTACGTGGTCAATTTACAAAATTGATACTAACCCTAGGGTAAATCCTCAATAATGAAAACTTTCGAGTACAACATAACCTAACTATTTTCATAGTGTTTCACCAAATAATGAATTAGGCCTATAGTTTGTCATTAACTTGGTAAACAGTTAATTGTACTTCACTAATTATTATTTCCAGAGATACAGGGTAAATTGCAATAGCGAGTTTTTGCTAAAATCTCCACCGTGCACTCTGATTTCTCGGCTATTTGTTAGCTAAAGAATTTAGATTTCATTACAAAGAAAATCAGTCCAATGAACCCTCGAAAACTGGTTGCGGATACCTCCATAATGACAATACAAGTGCAAGGCAACCTTGTTGGAGACTTTAATATTCATTTGACTTTTGATAAACTGTCCCAAAAAAAGGGGCAAGCTGACCATTGTTAAGAAAAACAAATTGCTTAAAAAAAGTTCAGCGTTTCACGTGAAGGAAGAATCATCCATCTTTCTGTAGCGAACCTTGACCCAAAGTTTGTCCCTAAGGTAACCAATGCTCCAGATTACCCGAAATGATTGCATAGGAGCTATCCGCATGCTGCAGAGTGTGGTATGCCCGTTAAAACAAAAGAGCACTGTGCAATTAGGAAATGGCTAATTTGTTGTTCTAACAGATTTGATTAAAAATAAAATGATTTATCTTCTAAGAGCCTCGTATATTTCGTCCCACAGGGTCTTTCTGTTAAGAGGCTATTCCTAATGGTACGGTTCATGCCATGATCCGTATGATTGTTTAAAATTTATGAGCTGTGGCACTCACTGTTTGAAACTTTTTGAATCCAGATTTGGTCATTTCAAATAGAAGCCCTCTGACAACATCGACTGTATACTGAAACAAAATGAACTTTACTGACCACTCCCATACTGAAGTTGAAACGTCGCAAGGTGTTTCATGCCTGTAAGCTTTATTAGATACCTATCAATTTTATCTTTCGAAGCACGGGCTCTGTTTACGCCGTATTGTAGTAAGTATAGGTTTAAACATTACACTCTTACGTATCGGACAATGGCAAAACGTAAGTGCAATAGTGTTCAGAGGCTGTACAAATAGAAGTTGATTGCATAAAGCGACCCCAGAAAACAAGACCATCTGTTGTTATCAAAGAGCTGTAGACTGCTGACGGATGTGTAGTTCAATCTAAACACTTAAGACCAAAAGGTGTGAGCTCATTTTGCAGCTGAAAAAAAAGTGGGTGACGCACATTTGCATGTAAGTGCATTTGTGTAGATTTGTCTACGGGGCCCTCGATATTTAAAACAGCAAAGGGAAACCCCAACTTGTCACCTGTTCCTCAGAATGAATCTTTCTCACTTCATAATAAGTTTTAACTCGCAGAAACAAAAAGCAGGTGACCCCATAGTATTTCAAATAGGGCGTCATTTTGTTTTCAGCGGTATGATTGTTGCTGAAAGTGTGATTTGTTAAACCTAAATTATCCATGAAACTACCTATTCAGTGTTTCTAAGTACTTCATACTGTGACCTTGCTGGAAAAGCTTATATTTTATTCCGGATTTGTGCATGAAAATACTTAATGTTGTAATTGATTACTTATCCAGTGACCCAGCAGCCATGGTCGCACGTGTACAAGTCTCTTCTAGTGAGCAAAGCCCCTAACTTGGCTAGCACCCGCTGGAATAAATCATCATTTGTTTCATTCATTCCAGCGTATCCTTTATTGGGGAACCTAACCCTAAGAAACATTGTGCTGTGTCGGATCAATGAGTAGTAATGATTGGATTTTCAAATACCGGAACTTTCACTCCTGTTAATAAAATTGAAAACATCAGGCAAGAAATCAGACGGTTAATATAAATCAAATTATTTTACAAGTAACCCTGTAGACAGCAGTGTCATTATAGCAGACAATCAATTACAAAGCTTCACTACTATTCATGAGAGTGACTTAATTTCATTAATCTCCTCATCAAAATCATCAACCTGTATTCTCGATCCCTTGCCTACTAGTTTCTTTAAACAGATAGCTCAGAGGTAATCAAACCTGTTTAAAAATAATTAACTCTTCCATTAGCACTGGTTATGTAAATCCTTCAAACTGGCAGTTATCCACCCCTTATTAAGAAACCTGACCTTGACCCATGTCAGTTGTCCAACTACAGACCGATATCAAATCTCCCCTTTATATCCAAAATTTTAGAAAAGGTTGTAGCACAGCAGTTATGCTCACATCTGCTTATGAATAACATTTTGAAATGTATCAGTCAGGATTTCGGCCTCATCATAGCACAGAGACGGCGCTAGTTAAGGTGGTAAATGACCTGTTATTGGCCTCTGATCAGGGTTTTGTCTCCTTACTTGTTTTGCTCGACCTTAGTGCAGCTTTTGACACCATTGATCACACTATACTGCTTGCTAGACTTGAGAATGTTGTAGGAATAAAGGAACAGCTCTCTCTTGGCTCAGGTCTTATTTGACTGATCGCTATCAGTTTGTGGATGTAAATGGTGAGTTCTCCACGCTCTATGAGGTAAAGTTTGGTGTTCCTCAAGGATCTGTCTTAGGCCCACTGCTTTTCTCTTTATATATGCTGCCTCTTGGTGAAATTATTCATAAACATGGGATTCGCTTCCATTGCTATGCTGATGACACACAGCTGTATATTTCAGCAAAGCCAGATGAGAGAGATCAGCTTAACAATGTTGAGAAGTGTGTAAAGGACATTAGACAGTGGATGTATAACTTTCTTCTGCTCAACTCAGATAAGACGGAAGTACTTTTACTAGGACCACATGCAGCTAGAAGTAAACTTTCTGATTACGTAGCATCTCTGGATGGTGTTTCTGTTTCAGCATGTAATGGCTGTCAAAGACCTTGGTGTGATTATTGACCCGAGTCTTTCCTTTGAGTCTCACGTGAATAATATCACCAGAATCGCCTTCTTTCACCTTAGAAATATTGCTAAGATTAGAAATATGATGTCGTTACAGGATGCAGAAAAACTGGTTCATGCTTTTGTTACTTCTAGATTAGACTACTGTAACGCTTACTGTCTGGGTGTGCGGTAAGTGCATCAATAAGCTTCAGTTAATCCAGAATGCAGCAGCAAGGGTCCTCACTAGATCTAGGAAATATGACCACATCATGTTTTAATCAGTCTACACTGGCTCCCAATCAAATCTCGCATTGACTATAAAATATTACTACTGACGTATAAAGCACTCAATGGTCTGAGTGAACTTCTGTACCAGTATGATCCTCCACGCCTACTTAGATCAAAAGGTGCTGGCTATCTGTTGGTTCCTCAAATAATGAAGACTACAGCAGGGGGCAGATCTTTCTCTTATAAAGCCCCACAGTTATGGAACAGCCTTCCAATCAGTGTTCGGGACTCAGACACAGTCTCAGTGTTCAAGTCGAGGTTGAAAACGTATTTATTTAGTCAAGCCTTTTATCAGTAGATTTCTCTTAGGTAAAGGCACAGATCTGGAGGGAACATGGATATAGAGTGTTTGGTGAACTGGTATATTTGTATGCTGTCGTCCCCTCACATTCACACGTTCACTCAGGTTTGTTGGTGGTGTGGTGGGTCGTCTCTTATCCCAGAGATCCCTCATGTCTGTGTTACCTTCTGGTTCTCCTTTTAGTTATGCTGCCATAGCGAGTCTTGCCGGAGTCCAAACTGCACAGTGACATTAACTTTCATACACCAATAGTTACACTTAATAATCCATATCCTTCTCTTCCCGTCACTCTCTCTCTCTCTCTCTCTCTCTCTCTCTCTCTCTCTCTCTTTGGTCGAGTTAAACATGCTCCTGAGGCTCCAGTGACCAGTGATCCTGCCCCTATCCTCCTTGGATCTTCACACTTCTGTGCAGCTCGGGACGGTCTCTTAATTCGGAGTAGAGCAGATTGCTTTGAGGGGATTGGACTGTAGTTGGTGTCGGCGGTCTGCTGCACTGACTCGGGAGTGCAGTTTGCTTCTGATCATCATCACTGTACCCCACAACATTGTATATCTGCTTCAAATGGACATTTGGTGCAACCCAGATGAGGATGGGTTCCCTCTTGAGTCTGGTTCCTCTCAAGGTTTCTTCCTTATGCCATCTCGGGGAGTTTTTCCTTGCCACAGTTGCTCATCAGGGACAAACATACTTACAAAGAACATATTTATGTTTAATCACCACATTATCTGTGTAAAGCTGCTTTGAGACAATGTTCATTGTTAAAAGCGCTATACAAATAAAAATGAATTGAATTGAATTGAATTGAATATATATATACACACACAGCTTGGCAATCAAAATTAGAGAACAATTTATAAACAATTCAACAATTCAACAAATGTCATCTTCACTGCTCAACAGTTGAAGGAGTTTTTGTCCTGTCTATACCATGCTACCAGAACACCTTTTCCACAAAATAACAGGAATTTAAAAAAAAAACATTATTTTGCAGAAAACACACTGATCAAAATTAGAGAACAACAATAACTGTAGCATGAAAAAAGATTACAACAAAATGTTCTGAAGGTTACAACAGTCAGCAATTAGTGTAAATCATGGTGGATTTGGTGTTTGATTTGAGACTTGGCACATAAATAAAACAAATGTTTACTGATTAAAAAATATTTTTCGGTGGAGTTTATTTATTTATTTTATGTCTAAGTAAAGAAGCGACGTCGTGAATAAGTGTATGTTTTGCTGGAGGTTTTAATTTCGCCTCTTTTATATTTAGTTATTTATTTATGTATTTACATTTTTTTTAAATAAAAATGGTAAAAACAGAAATGCGCACTGAATTGATAGCGTGTTAATAACATCTAGTGCCGTTTACAATAATTTTAATTTTGACAGCCAAATATATTAATACAAAACTAAATAAAAATGTTGTTACCTAATGAATGTATCCAGGCTGAAGATCCACATATAGAACACAAGCAGAGAAAAGATGATGATGATCATGAATGTGTCTGATCTCAGTCATGTTTACATCACTGACTCCCTCTGTCTCATCCACATTAACCCCAGACTTCTTACTGCCTTCTGCCTGCTGATTCTTATCTTCGTAAAGAGTGAGAGTCAGGACTTTATACACCAGCGGATTGATAAAGACGTGCAGTAACAGGAAATCGGTTGTTCGGCTGAAATCAGCGCGCAGTGAAAAGAAACATTTTATATTTCACAATCACTGGATTAAAACTAAAGTAACGAGCCGGTTTTGAAAATGTAAGAAGTAAAAAGTACAGATATTTGTGTAAAAATTTAATGAGTAAAAGTAAAAAGTTGTCTGAAAAATAAATAGTGGAGTAAAGTACTGATACCAGAAAAATCTACTTAAGTGCAGTAACAGTATTTGTACTCCGTTACTTCACACCTCTGCTGAGTACAACAACAAAATAAAAACTTGGTGTGTTTCTCAATCTTTCACCACAAGATGGCGGAGTACATCATCTTATTATGTTCCAAGTACTAAAACATTTCAGACATCCCACTTCTTTACATTTCTGAATTCTACTTTACACCACTTTAAAATATATTTTGTCTCCAGCATGAACAAGCACATTACTACTGCATGTTCATATTCTCTGGACATGTTGAACCACAGTTTTATGTTTAGATGATACTGTTTCACGGTTTTACCAAGAACAGCAGAACTCAGTGGATCACAACAAATTAGAAAAAAAAAATCCATATTTAATAAATATTATATATTTTCAAATAAAAAAAAAATATAAATTAAAATTTTTGTTATCATAATTCTAGACATTTACACTTATGGCTGAGGACTCAAATATAATGAAAGTTTTAATAATTACACAATTTTCTTGTTTACAGTTTGTGTTACTAAAAGATAAACAACAATCTGTCAGTAACATTGGTGACTCTGTGATGTGATGCTGTGGGGTGGAGCTTCATGAACCTTTAGGATGTTACCAGGTTAAAGTACAGAACTTTTCACTGAACTAAGAGCCTTCATCATGTTCACTGTTATATTCATGTGTCTGTGGCTTTCACTAGGTGAGTTATACATTCATTTTATGATTTCAGAAATATTAAGTGTTGAATTAGTGATTATTTGGTCTGTGTGGTGTTTAGAAACAGTAGAATGTGAGTCTGACTGTATTTCTGGATTGACCGTGTTCTCTTCTCTATAACAGGTGACTCCACTGCAGATCCAATAGAACCACTTTCCACTCATAAAGTTGTAGATGAAGGAGAAAATGTGACTCTGTCATGCAGTTATACAAAGTTTAGTGGTACAGTAAACTACCTGCAATGGTACAGACATTATCCAACATCTAAACCTGTGTTCCTTCTTTTTATTGATCCAAGCGGATTTAAAACTAACCCCATGCCAACACGTCTGGATGCTGAAGTTGATCAAACTAATAAACGAGTGGATCTGATCATCTCCTCTGCTGCTGTATCAGACTCTGCTCTATACTACTGTGCTCTGGAGCCCACAGTGACAGGAAATCCAGCTGCTCTGTACAAAAACCCTGACACAGTTTAGTTATATTGAAGGCATTTTTGCCAATGATTTTAAAAATGTAGATGCCTATTTATGGAGTCTCATGTTAATAAAGAGTTTATATTGTTGACACAAGCTGCATTTTCAGGAAGCAACATCATATCTTCACTAAACACTTTACACTGATCAGTTTTGTGTTGGATATTGAAGTGTGTCCTGAGATCTCCTGAGTGTGAGGTGAGAATAAATTTCAATTGGACGTGAGTCCTTAACAGAACACCATGAACAAACCCTTCCACACATTTATTCACATATACAATTAATTACAGCAAAACTTCGTCATGTTATGCTGGAAACCCACACAGACACGGGTGAAAAAACACACAAACTGACAGTAACTTCACCTCAGCATCAAACTAGGAACCCTGGAGCTGTGATGCAGCAACACTACTCACTGTGTCACTGTGCTGCTACTAATCACATCATCACATCAGCACTAAAGACAAAACTCACATCAATCCTCATAGCAGAATTCCATTAAAGTTTCCATTAAAATGATGTGTAAATGTTTTGATTTACTGATTTACTGTGTGCCTGCAGTGTAAACTGTATGATGGGTAAAGAGCAGGTGATAAAAACAGTAACTCTGTTGGAAGATTTCTAAATCCTTGTTAGCTGAGGCAGAGTGCAGACTACAAGAATTAATCTCAGAATCACTCCCCCTTTCATACTACATGACTTTAAGGTGATGTTTTTTCTCCTTGGTGAACACAAGATGGCGCAGTCACTTATCTTATTGTGGGAAAAGTACTAGAGCTCCACACAACCCTGCTCACATTCTCTGATGATGAATCCTCATTTTCACAATAAAACCTCTGTGATATAAACTACAGCTGTTCTTCTATCATACACACTGCACTAATATTATCCTCACTCCTGCCCTGATTACTCTTAGTAGCTCAACTCATTTATAGAGACACCATTCTGATAAAACTACACAACTGTCCACTTCACACTAAACTGTCATAAGAATAAATACTCATTAATACTCATAACTCATACTTTTATTAGAGCTGAGCATCAAGAGGTTTAACAGTCCTTAAAAAGCTATTTAAAATATACATCTCTATTAATCTCATTATTCTCAATAAACCTTTTTTTTTTCTAACATGATATTAAATCTTCAGTTATAACTGAAGCTCAAAATGTGAAGAATTTTTTGTTTATATTTTTGTAGGTTAAAATGATTGTTTTTACATAATTACAATATAAACACTGCGTTTGCTGTCAGTAACATTGGTGACTCTGTCATGTGATGCTGTGGGTGGAGCTTCATGAACCTTTTAGAGTACAGAAAGACCTCAAAATATTTTCATTCAGCTAAAACTATTCATCATGTTCACTTTTATATTCATGTGTCTGTGGCTTTCACTAGGTGAGTTATACACTGACTTTTATTCATTCAGAACCCTTAATATTGATTTATCAGTTAAATTGTAATTATGTAAAAGTTACAAACATTATATTCTCTTCTCTATGACAGGTGACTCCATGGCAGATTCAATAGAGTCACGTTTCACTCATAAAGTTGTAGATGAAGGTGATGATGTTACTCTGTCCTGCAACTACAAACCAACACGTTCTGCTACAGATTACTACCTGCACTGGTACAGACAATATCCAAAATCTAAACCTGAGTTCCTTTTTTATATTTCTGATTCAACTGGACATAAAAGTGACTCCATTTCACCACGTCTGGATGTTGAAGTTGATAAAAATAATAAAAGAGTGGATCTGATCATCTCCTCTGCTGCTGTATCAGACTCTGCTCTATACTACTGTGCTCTGGAGCCCACAGTGACAGGAAATCCAGCTGCACTGTACAAAAACCCTGACACAGTTTTATTATACTGCTAAACTACCTGGTTGCTTTTCAATTCATATTTTACTGGATATGCTCAAATGTAGATTTGTACAGAAAGTGTAATCTTATTACAAGCAAATTCAATTAAATTTTTTTAACCAGATATGTTGTTTGCTTGAATTTACAGCATACTGAATTAATTGAACATAAAGTTATAATTACCACTGTGTTAACTTACTGTCATGAACTTGTGAATTAAGAAATGTCTTCTTTTTCCCTGTAGCCCATTATTTAGGGTGCACTGGAACATGATTGTAAAGCTGAGTGAGAAAAAAAAACCTTGGTGTAGTCATTTCTAGAAATTCAACCCCCTTCTTTAAAACACTTCCAACAGTTAAATGTGAACACAGTTTGTGATTGAATTTCAGCAAGACATATTGTGTTTACATGAACCTGTAAGACACTAACACTCCTTATAGCACATGTAAATCTCACACAGCTGTCTGAGAAACTCACAATGTCTTTGTGCTCAATATTAGTATTAATTCCTCACGCTCTGTGTGGGAGCCTCAGAATATAGACATAAATTAAAAATCTCTAAATAGGAAATAGCGAGTATATAAACAAGCTTAAAATAGCAATTATGAAAATATTTATTTAATGAAATTATGCAGGTAAATTGCATTGAACTCATCACACCAATGTTGTACTTTTAATAGTGTATGTTGATGGTGTGTTGCCAAATTAATAGGAAATATTATCTTCTGCGTCCCTTCATCAAAATCTTCCCAGTAAAACAGATATTATTTATGGAAGATGAAAGCTAGAAAGACTCAGTTCACTGTCACAGATACTGTAAAGTGATGATCTGTACAATGTTACACTACAACAGCAGCACTTCCTGGGTGTGGTCTTCTAGAGACGTGTTCCCTCATGTGTAAAGTTCAGCACATACAGCACTATTATACAGAATCCTCACAGAGCTGTGTTCAGAAATGACTCAACTCTACACCTTACTGTACATAGTGAGATACACAACACTGATTCTCACTGTAGTTACAGGTAAATCATATTAATTTGTTTATTAACTTTATTATATAAAATCCATGTTTGTATTAATTAATAATTTCTTAATTTTATATCTTAGTAATTTCTTTACAAAAGCTACTTCACATTTTATTTATTTCTGTTAATATATTGGGGTTTGTTTGTTTCTTCTTTACAGCAGGCAGTTTTGCAGATAAAATTGGGCCAGCAGATAAAGATGCCAAAATCATCAGGAAAGAAACAGACACTGTTACTCTGAAATGTTCATATGAGACAAACAGTGATGAAATTGATCTTTACTGGTACAAACAAAATGCTAAAAGTGCACCACAGTATTTACTGTATAAAGGCGCAAGATCAAGATCTGGTGTTGATAGCAGTCCTGATGATCATCGATTAGTGTCAGAAACATCCAGATACTCTACTAAACTTATTATCAGAGGTCTAAAGCTCTCAGATTCTGCTCTCTATCACTGTGCTCTTCAAGTTGTAGCACAGTAGCCCAAAGTCAGTAAAAGCCTTTACAAAAACATAACAATTGTATAAAGGAAGCTTCTAAAACCACAGCAGATTAAAGGTGTTTGTTTTACCAAATTGTCAGTTAACCACAGACACAAACAACATTTGTATTAACAGATGCAGCTGAAAGAAAGATAAAATAATAATGAGGGATTAAAACTGACATTTTCATTACAGTAGTATACAAATAAGTCTACATTTTAAGCTGTACCAAAATATATTTTATGTCATTTCCAGATCTATTGTGTCAGGAGTTACTGCTCTGCACTGTGAAGAAATACATCCATGAATATCTTACTTTTTTACCCACTATCATCAATTTCCATCTGTTTATTCATGCATTTGTTAATGTGTTCATACATGTACCTGTATATACTGTATGTACATTTAAACATCAGGTTAAAGCTGTTACTGAAGATAAGGGAATGAATGTATATGAACATTTATAGATGTGGGACTCTGATAAAATCATTAGTGAAATAAATAAATGATGAATGAATGTACAGATGTTTGCTGCAGCTGCAGGACACTAAGCATTTGTTTATATTGTGTTTATAAGGTAAAGGGGGTTGTATGTGATTAAACAGATTGGTGCAGAGAAATGGGAAGTTTTGGAACTAGGAGTTGGCGACCTTCAGCAATTGTATGGAACCAGTAGGAGCCTGTTTGGAACCCCTTTGCCATTAGTTATTATGGATGAGTGGAGTAGTGCACAATGAGAGTTCACTGTTAAAACCTTTTATAAGAATGGTGATAGTGTAAATGCTGTGCAAAGGGAATTTTGGTGCCATTACCAGTTACTATGATTGTGTCCTGTATGCTCATGCGATTATAACATGGGTGCATAATAAAAAAAAAACAACAACAAAGTGATGATGCGTGTTGTCAAATGTCGCAGTGAGGCCTCCTTTATGATGCCAGCTCCAACAGCATCAATATTCTCTGGTGTGTGGGCCATTCGACACCACCTGGGATCTAGTTTTTAAGCTGAACCTGTTTCTTTAAAAATGATCAGACATCCTACCTGGATTTGCGCCACACTCCATCACAATTCTTATAAAAGGTTTTACAGTGAACGCTCATTGTGCACAACTCCACCGCTCTATTATAACTAAAGGCAAAGGGTACTAACCAAAGTCTCACTGGTTCCAAGCGATTGCTGACACCCCAGGTTCTTCAAAATGTCGCGTTCCCTGCACTAGTATCAGAGTGATTCTGCTCTCTTGTGGTAGAATACACAGTAAGAGATTTAGTGAAACACATCCCAGAGAAAGAGATCCCAGACTTTATGCATTTATTACTGCAAAGGATTTGGATTCTTACTGTGTATAAAATGTGGCAATTAAATTTATAATAATTGTAGATTCACCACACCAGTATGTAATGTGTTACAGTCTTTCTCCTGGGGAAACACAAGATGGCGCTGTCAGTTATCTTATTGTGGGCCAAATACTAGAACAACATACAACCCTGTTCAGATCCTCCAGAGATGCTGCTGTCTTTAATCATGAATTGCTTTATATTGTCTGTAATATTGTTTGTTTCCTGCATGGACAAGCACATGTTGGGTGCATTAAATGAAATAAGTCTCTTCTAATAGAGGTGTTTAACCATAAACACTACTAATTGTTTATGTATCAAATGGCTTATGTATCATTAGGGATAAATGTACAGGGACTAATTACTGATGCTTAAGGTTATATTCACAATGTATTTAATCTGTAAAGATGAAATCATGTCTATTGTTAAAAGAACTACAGAAATAATATTAAATTGAAGATCTTTATACAAGCAGAATTTAACAGAATAAGATCATATTTAGCCTTTATAAAGGACTTTCAAGGTTACAAGACTACAAGCCTCTTCATAGGTGGCACAAAAACCTTCATCAGTATCAGGATTTCAGAGACCATAATCCCTTGTGAGTTACATTTTTGCATTTAGCTTACAACTTATCCTAGAAAGAAAGTGCATTTTTTTTTATTTTTTTTTTATTTCGAGTTTCAATTTTAAATGGTAAAATATTTTTCCCTTCTGGGGGACAGAACCAGTGCTTCCTGGTGACAATGAAACATTATCAGCAGTGTGAGCTGCAGGAAGGTGGAGCTCCACAGGCTCCTACACTAAACTGCACTCATTCCCTCTTTATCTTTCAGCAGATTCCATCTCCATCATGCTGCTCTTTCTACTGTTACTACTGATGCTTTTTCTAGGTACGTTCATTTTAGTATTAGGTCTAATATGTTTTAATATTTCATTCCTCATTTTTATTTACTATCTCTTTTTTCCCCTCAGGCAGCACATCAATGCAAAAGCGTCTTATAGCAGAAAAGCATGTTTCAGAAGGCGATGATGTCATTCTGCCCTGCAATTTAACTACTACTACAGGTGATTATGTACAGTGGTATCGACAGTATCCTGAATCCAGACCAGTGTTCCTCAGCTCCACCTATATATCTGCTGCTGAAAAACAACCTGGAAATGCTGATAAAAAACCTGAAGATCTGAAGATCTCCTCTGCTGCAGTATCAGACTCTGCAGTGTACTACTGCGCCCTGAAGCCCACAGTGACAGGAAACTTAGCAACACTGTACAAAAACCTCATTCCAGGCAAAGGAAGTGCTTAAAGTGTGCTCTAAACTTAAACACTGCATCTCTGTATTGGCAAATATAACACTTTAATTTCTCATCAATACATGTACATTAATTTAAAAATTAAATTGGCTGGAAACTGATGTGTAAAAGGTAGAACAATAGTGTGTCTATGCACCTTTGGTGTTTGGAACCCTATTATAGATCAAGGACCCTGCTTTCCTCCCCCAATGATACAGACTTCTTTGGGTTATGATTACTAAATAGTTTGCACAAATCTAATATATATCTGACTCCAGCATGTACAAGCACTGAATAAATGGACTTTTATTCACCTACTGCTTTCACTTTGTGTTCAAGTTCCCTGTGAGGCTGAATATAAAGCCAGAATGCTTCAGTACGAATCAACAATCTGTCAGTAACAGTGTGACTGTGGGGTGTCATGTGATGCTGTGGGGTGGAGCTTCATGAACCTTTATGATGTTAGCATGAAGTACAGAAAGAATATTTTCATTCAGCTAAGAGCATTCATTCATCATGATTACTGTTATATTAATGTTTCTGTGGCTTTCACTAGGTGAGTTACACACTGACTTTTTCTTATTTCAGAAATATTCATAGTGATCCATTAGTGTGTGTTGATAAAAGAATTTGAGTCAAACACATCATTTTAAATAAATGTATTATATTCTCTTCTCTATGACAGGTGACTCCATGGCAAATTCAATAAAGCCACAATTTACTTATGAAGTTGTAGATGAAGGGATAAAGTCACTCTGTTGTGCAGCTATGAAATACTCACTGGTACAACTGGAAACTACTTGCACTGGTACAGACAACATCCAAAATCTGAACCAAAGTTTCTTCTTTATATTTCTCAAAGAGGAGATTTAAGTCTAAACAATCCCCCAAGAATGACTGCTAAAGTTGATGATGGTGATAAAAAACACGTGTTCAGTGTGAGAAAGTTTAAGGAAAAATGTGACTAATTTCTCAAAGGTGTGTTGGTTTAAAACATTCAGTTCAGTTCAACTTTATTTGTATATCAGTTGTAACAATAAACAGCTTTACAGAAATAAATGTATTATGAAAATATATTTTCATTTATAATCATGTTTATACATACATTGCTTTTAAAAATGAAACATAAAACCTAACTATCGCTTAAAAAATGAAATCAAAAAAAATACTAAATAAACAATTCTTGCAAAAAACAATTCACACCTAACATAAATATAATAAAAATCAAGAAAATCATATATTAAAATCAGTGATTTATTAAATTAATGAAAAAACATAATTTAGACCAATATGAGACAAAAATTATAAAAACAATAGCTAAAAAATACTGTATACAATACAATTAGAAATGACTATTAAACATATGTAATGTTTTTATAGATAAGGTGAGGAGGTGAGATTGAGATGGTTTGGACATGTGCAGAGGAGGAGATGGGTTATATTGGTAGGAGAATGCTGAGGATGGAGCCACCAGCAAGGAGGAAAAGAGTAAGGCCAAGAAGGAGGTTTATGGATGTTGAGGAAGACATGCAGTACTTGGTTTAAAAGAGGCAGATGTAGAGGACAGATGTAGAGGACCTAACAATAGAGATGGATGATCCACTGTGGCCACCACTGATAAGAGAAGCTGAAAGAAGAAGAAGATTAGTTTATCCCTACTGAACGAGCTAGTGGCTCAAGGAACCTTAAGAGGAACCTGATCTGTGTGACAAAGAAAACCCATTAATTATAGTTCCAGCTTTGTTGAGGTTATCAACTTTGTAGTGATGGAGACTTGATTAAGCTCATCCAACTTTTATTACTTTTATATTTGTACAAATAAAAAATGTTTTTATGTAGATGGTAACTCATTGAGCTCAACATAGTTTATATTGGAGACTCAGTTCACTGTCACTAATACTGTGAAGTGATGATCTGTACAGTGTTACACTACAACAGCAGCACTTCCTGGGTGTGGTCTTCTAGAGACGTGTTCCTCATGTGTAAAGTTCAGCACATACAGCACTATTATACAGAATCCTCACAGAGCTGTGTTCAGAAATGACTCAACTCTACACCTTACTGTACATAGTGAGATACACACCACTGATTCTCACTGTAGTTACAAGTAATTCACTTTCACATTCAATTCCCTTTTTATTGTATTGTCTAATGTTTGTGTAGTAGGTTGAAAAAAATATATATGTATAGATGTTAAAATTAAAGAGGAAAAAAAGGACACCCCCTTTAAAATTTTGTGTTGTTCATAAATGATGCCTTCAACATTTGTTTATTGATGGGTAAATTCATTGTTACATTCTTTGTTGAGAAGAAATGTTATATTATTGTTTCAACGTTTAATTAATTAATTACACAACATACTCCTGTCTCACAGCGTTTTATTTATCATTCTACAGGTGACAAACCCAAAACTTAAATTATAAAGCTTTATGATACTTTGTTAAGTTACTGAGAAAGACTGATTTTGTTCATATGCATGCCGTAGTAATGAGTAATATCAGCTCACACACAAAACAAATATGTGAATTTAAATGAGAGAAATACTCATTTGGGAAGAGTTTAGAATGTTTCAAAGTGTTTTATAGGTTGATTGTAAGATAAACAAGAATAAGTGCTACTGTTATCCTGTAAATATATGAACTGTAAATGGAAACAGAAAGAAATAAAGAATTATTTATGTGACAGTAATTAATAAAGAACAATGTATTGTGACTGATTATAATGTGTTACAAAGAAAAATAATTGTTCTGTGTTAAACCTACAGAATACATTGTGAACTAAGAAAATGAGTTAATTAAACTTTGCCGGAGCTTACAGCCAGTACTCCTGTCTCACAGCGTTTTATTTATCATTCTACAGAGCGGCAGAATTATCACCTCACATTCAGGCCCATGATCTAAATTCACCAATAATATTTTTAAATTTGTGAATGTACACAAAATGTCATACAATTTTAAATGATTATTATTTATTTTTCACAGTGGGCAGTTTTGCAGATACCAGTGGACAAAAATGCCTATGTTTTGGAAAAGAAACAGATACTGTTACTCTAAAATGTTCATATGAGTCAAGCAGCAGTAACATATGGTTTTACACAAACAATCTCCTCACAGCGCACCACAGTTTTTACTCATTGTAGGTGACACTGCCACTGACACTCGATTAGAATCAGACTCAACCGGAGACTCTACAAACTTACTATCAGAGGTCTAAAGCTCTTCTATTCTCTATCACTGCGCTCTTAGTATACAGTAATGAGTCAGTGAAAGACTGTATAAAAAATAACAATGGTTTATATGAAGTGAATAAAACCACAGATTAAAGATAATCCTTTTACAGAACAGTCAACCATATAAGAACAATGCAAAAGAAGAAAAAAAACACTTTAAAAGTTCACTTCAAACACACTAAATTATTCATGGTTAAAAGTATTATATTGTATTTTGAATTAGAATAAATCTTTCCTGTCAGTTTTCTTCATGAATCTCAATTTTATGCATCAGTTAATCAGTCACTAAACATATGACACACAAATGCATGTTACTTTACAAGTTAATGCAGTCTTTTGTCAGGATCATGGCCATGAAATTACTTTACCCATCATTCCTGAAATCACATGACTTGGTCACATGTCTCTGATCACTAACACTTGTTCCTTTTCACCCTTAATTAGCATGTACAGTATATTTAGGCTCAACTCACAGTCTCATTTTACATGTTCTGACAAAAGCCTTTAATAAATTCTACAGCACTTCATTACTTTTTATATTTCTGTGCAATGGTTATGCGTGTTCTGAGATCTCCTGAGTGTGAGGTGAGAATACACTGAATTGGACTGGTCCTCTGCAGATCACCATGCACACACTCTTTCACACACTCATTCACACTTACAGACAGTTTATAACAGCAAATTTCCTACTGCAAAAATAATGGAGATTGAGGCTGCAATTGGCAGAAAGGTGCTTCAACAAAGTATTAAGCAGAGGCTATGAATACTTATGTACATGTGAATTTTATTTTATAAATTTGATTTCAAACAATTTTATGTATCATTATATTGTTTGTAAAATAAAAAAATAAAATTAATTTAATCTATTTTGGAAGCGCTGTGAATACTTTCTGGATGCACTGTACAGTATATAGATGATTGGATTGAGCAAAGACACAAAGAGAAGCTGTTTATTGTTAAATCCAGTGTGAGTCTGTGTGCCAGAGGCAGGAGTTGACTTTATGTAATGGCTATTTTCAGGGTAAATAACTGAAAAGAAGAAAATAGAAACAAGGCTGTTAATATGATAGAATGTGTAAAACTGAAATACAATAAAAAAAATAGTACTAAAGACATCACTTGTACAAAACCCACCAGACTTTGGTGACCTGCTGACTGCAAGGAGTCGATTCTCAAATGACTCATAGATGAAGAAGCAATAGGAGTATTTACACTCTTTTTTTGTCTTCTGTATTTTTAGGTGATAAAATATCAATATAATAAATAAAAGGGTTGCAGAATCGATTTGATCCAAATAAGTCATAAAATGAGTCTTCATGGTACAGTTTCCACTTTTCCCACTGTTTGAATAAAATATGGCTTTATGAGATTTGTAAATTAGTGCATTCTGTTTGTATTTACATTTTACACAGTGTCGCAAATTGTTTGGAGTCGGGTTGTATTCTATCAAGGTCTCAAATGCTTCATTAATATCAAGCAACATGATCAATGAGGCACAGCCCTGATCAGAGACCAATACCATTTATTTACCACTTTAACCAGCGCCGCCTCTGTGCTTTGATGTAGTGTAAATCCTGGTAGGAAACAAAAGATTTCTGTTGTTTAGATTTAAGAACAACATAGTAACCCATGATTGTAGCCATTTTATTGCATCATTACATACTTGTGAGTGATGTCATCACTGTGTACTGTATGTTTAACTGCAAACATACAATATTAAAGTAAATTTAAATCAAAGCAAACATTCTGGACATTCAGCACTTGTAGAGAATGTTGATCCTCTTAATGTCGATAGTGGAAAGCTCTTGTCTCTGTCCAATCATCACAGAAGGATCAGGAGTAGGGGTGATGGTGTCCAGACCATTGATGGAGAAAGCTGTGTTTCCATAGTGCATCACAGAGGAGTAGTCGACGCGTGTTGAGGTTTTGTTCATCAAATCAAAATTAGATGTTGTTGCTGGGTCGATGTTTTCCAGTTGATGGTGACATATTTATCACGGTCGCTTGAGCGTGCTCATGGTAGAAACCGAGTGCATGGTTCAACTCGTGCTCACAAAACAGCCCAACCTGCTGAGAGACTACCTGAGAACCGCCTGTTTTGCCCACATAAGAGTAGCAGCTGAGGAAGAGAGCAGATGTGAAGAACTGACTATGACACTAATGTCAACATACAAGAATAGAATTTATAAAGTATAAAGAACGTCAAAGTCATAACAAGCATGTATAGGGTTTGTTAAACAATTTAATGGAGCTCACCCATCATTGTTCTTGATGCTGATGTAGTCAGTTTCATTAGTTCTGGGAATAAAACGAATGCAGGTTTTGTTGTGAAACTCGCCATGGCATTGGCAATTACAGTCGTATCAGAAGAAGCTATGAAGAAAATGCATTAATAAGAAAAAGTAAATATGTGATGTACCTGAGTAATGTGAATTAAACGATATATTACTTACAGAAATCTGAGCTCAATGTGTAAGGAACCTTCACCAAGACATTTGAAGACTTTTTCCAAAAACAGTTGTTGGCAGACTAGAGCATTCCTGCTTCTTTTTGCAGTATGTCTCCTCCAGCAGCAGTTCACTGGATCCTTCATACAGAAAAACAATTAGGGATAACCTGCTGATGATTTAGAATCAAATACAATTCTTGATGATAAATCTTGGCCACTGAATTTCTGTCACTGATGCACACAACATTTAATCAAAAGAAATCATATAAAAACATCTTAGAGCAGGTTCTGTTCCCAAATTTACATAGCAGTAATGATGCTGGTCAAGTGTGGTTGAGATCAAGTTATCAGACCTTTGTTGATGGTGAGACCCTAGTTGTCTCCAGTTTGGGTGAGATAGAGAGCTTAATGCCAAACAGGGCTAGAATGGGAAGAGAAGCTCTGGACTCCATGATGCTTCAGTGTGTAGAAATGATCTGAATGCTCCTTCACCGTTGCTGGATGACTGCATACTGCCATACCTGACCTTTTTTATACACATGGACAAACATCAAAACAACATGGTGTAGATTTTAGGAAAGGAAGGCCTTAGTGTTGATTGTCTAGTGTGTGAAATTAAAGGGTGGACCCTCTGAACAAAACTTACTTTAATACAGTACTGAAGCTAAGCTGGATTCAGGAGATTGTTTAGAGATTCTGTACTAATGGATGGATTGTAGCTCTCAATGTTTGTTTATTGGTCTATGTTTCAGTGTCAATATCAAGAGAGTGACTTGTGTATGTTTAGCACTACTACGCCAAGATAAACAACCTGGAAATCTTACAACGTGTTTTTGGACTAATTCTCTATTCTTACAAGGAGAGAAATGTAACCTCTATTGATAAGGAGGAAAAGCAGTTTAAATGCATCTGTTGTCTTTTACTATACAGAAACAGGACCTGCACATTATATTTATTTAAATATCCAGTTTATTGTTCAGGTAGAGTCAGTTGGAGTTGCTGCTTTGGCTATAATGGAATCTGTAGAATTACTGCCCATATTCAGCTCTTCTGTCTTGTGAACTATTCATCAGGTGAAGCTATACCCTTTTGCTTTCTCAACTCCTTTATTTTCCCTTAACAAATATAGTACCACATCTCCTTTTTTCTTACAGATGATTCTCTGAATTGGGCAGAACAGTTGGTGTTCTGGTGGTCAGTCTCAGCAGATGTGTTTGTGGTTACTATGTTATTGTTCCATGGTCGGATATTGATTCCGGAAAGCAAATAGTAATATTTTTAGGCTGTTTATCATGAGTTTAACATTAAGCCCTTTAAATATACAAACCACTCTAAAAGAGCAACAACGTCAGCTGACTTTAGCTCAGTGGTGGGCTGTCTTCTGGCCTAAACACTATCAGAAGCACTGACCTACATTTACAACCTAAATTCTAATATTTGTTCCATTAAATTGTATAAATTTATTCCCAACAGTTTATTCTCTTCATTTTGTAGCATTTCTCTTGGCTGCACTGCTTCCAGTACGTGTATGTGGATGTTAGATTTTTGTCCAATCAGATTTCAGCCTCTATGTGCTGCCATGTGAATCTAATCTGCCCAGGGCCTTCAAAGTCAGTACTGCTGGCCTTTTTACCTTAGTCTCTATTAGTAATGAATCTATTTTTTTAACCAATCAAATTTCAAATTCACCTCACAGTAATAATGGAATATATCGCATTTTACATCCTCTGATTGGTTGGTCAGAGAAACTGTTACAGCCAAATTCCACTGGCAAAACACAGTGCTCTGCAAACATTATTACATCTGAGTGAGACTTTTCTAACAGAGGAAGAAATTAATTTGTGGGACATAAAAATGCCAGACATCATGAGGAGAGGTCACAACTAAAAGTTAGCTAGCATCTCAGCAGGTTTGTTCACTGCTTCCAGACCAGTGCCTATGAGCAGTACCACTGGCTGCCACAGGAGTGGTCCAAATTATGAGTATGCATCTCAGGTGAGTAGATTGTATTTTATTTAATTTTATAATGTTTTGTCATGTTATAAAAAAAATAAATAAATAAAAATAATAATAATCTGAGCTCTAGATGATGTGAGAACAGTTTGTAGAGGTGTCACTTGCTTTAGTAAAGTGGTATACCATCAATATGTGCCTCTCTCTCTGTACAGGCATGTTATATTGTGTTTTGTGTAGTACTGATGGTTTCTATAATTGTGACTTGATAGTGGTGATATTAAAAGATTTGTAAACACACACTGATTATTCAATTCATCTGGATACTCAGAATTTATGGATACAAAATCAAACTATGTATATTTCAACAAAGCATTTCACTGCATGTAAATCTGTAACTGTGTATGTGATTTGATTTGATTTGATATTCAAGATCAATATTGATTAAAATTGCAGAGTTGGATTTTGCTTTAAGGCATTTTATATTTTGTGGCTCAAGATATTATTTGTTTTAATGGTTGTTCAAAGACACGACTGCTATAGTATGTCACATCAATTTGGACAACATTGATCCAGCAATGTATTATTATTTTAACTTAAAGAGCAAGCAGCTGACATCGGCATCTTGAGGATAAACTCACTGGCCTGAACTTGTTCCTAAGAGCTTGATTAAATGTTTCTGTAACATTGTAGAGTGGAACCCACTTATCTCAACCTCGGTAACTCACCAACTCAATTCAATTCAATTCATTTTATTTGTATAGCACTTTTTAACAATGAACATTGTCTCAAAGCAGCTTTACACAGATAATGTGGTGATTAAAAGTAACATGTTCTTTGTAAGTAAGTTTGTCCCTGATGAGCAACTGTGGCAAGGAAAACCCCAGATGGCATAAGGAAGAAACCTTGAGAGGAACCAGACTCAAGAGGGAACCCATCCTCATCACAAAAAGTCCATTTGAAGCAGATATACAATGGTGGGTACAGTGATGATGATCAAGCGAAACTGTATTCCTGAGTCAGTGTAGCAGACTGTTGACATTAACTACAGTCAATCCATCCTCAAAGCGTGTTAAGAATTTCATGGAACCACCCAAGGTGTTGATGAGAATGCTAGAAGTCGAAGAGAACACTATCCAGAGGCAGGCCTGTCAAGATCCAAAACAGGAACAGTGTCACTGAGCCTCAGAGCATGTTTAACAACGAGAGAGAGAGAGAGAGAGAGAGAGAGAAATGACAGGAATTATATATCCTTATTAAGAAGCCACCAGTTTACTCCGGCAAATGCAGCATAACTAAAAGGAGAACCAGAAGGTAATACAGACATGAATCTCTGGGATAAGACGACCCACACACCACATGAACAAACCTGAAAACGTGTGAATCTGTCTTTAAGGAGTTCAGCTCTAATGTAATGTGATATATAGATATATAATAATGTGTATCTAATATATTATATATATATATATATATATATATATATATATATATATATATATATATATATATATATATATATATATACAGTATATGGCCTGGCCTTTGTCAGAACCCATTGTCTCAAAGCAGCTTTACACAGATAATGTGGTGATTAAATATGTTTTGTAAGTAAGTTTGTCCCTGATGAGCAACTGTGGCAAGGAAAAACTCCCGAGATGGCATAAGGAAGAAACCTTGAGAGGAACCAGACTCAAGAGGGAACCCATCCTCATCTGTACACAAAAGTCCATTTGAAGCAGATATAACTACAGTGATGATGATCAGAAGCGAAACTGTATTCCTGAGTCAGTGTAGCAGACTGTTGACATTAACTACAGTCAATCCATCCTCAAAGTGTTTTACTGAATTTCATGGAACCACCCAAGGTGTTGATGAGAAACCGTCTGCTGCACAGAGTGGCCTCCAGTCAAGAGAACACTATCCAGAGGCAGGCCTGATAACTGGGAAGATCCACAAGACAAACAGTCACTGCAGCCTCAGGAGCATGTTTAACCCACCAGAGAGAGAAAGACAGGAAGAAAGGATATGGATTATTATGTCCTTATTGTTGTATGAAAGTTAATGCCACTGTGCAGTTTGGACTCCGGCAAATCGCTATGGCAGCATAACTAAAGGGAGAACCAGAAGGTAATACAGACATGAGGATCTCTGATATAAGAGAAACCACACCACAGTCAACAAACCTGAGCAACCGTCTTTGAGTTCAGCTTAATGTAATGATATATAGATATATAATAATGTGTATCTAATATATTATATATATATATATATATATATATATATATATATATATATATATATATATATATATATATATATATATACACTGTATATCCTGCCTGGCCTTTGTCAAATTTTAGAACCCATTGTAAAAAGTTTGATGGTGTAGAGGATGTTAAAGATGGTCCCTTAACCAAGGATCAGGTAGCCTCAGAAACATGTGTGGTTTCACACACAGCTTGAGGCTTTGCACAAGATCAGTTAAATATAAGTCATGCTCTGTACATTGCTGTTTGGTGAATTTACAAAGACTCCTTATTCCCAGCAGCTCTTTCTCTCTAAACTGAAGGATAGTAATTAGACTGAGTAAATAAAAAAGAGGAACCAACCAGAGAAACCAACAAAATTGTGTCTTTCTTCTTTCTCCACAAGATGGTGCAGTGAGCTGACAAATTGTGCACCAAGTACTAGTACCCTGCTCACACCCAACCCAGAAATACTGATTTCTTTAATAAAGAACACTACTGTAAAATAAAATAGACTCAAACTGTTCTGCAGTTATTAATGAATACACCTACATCTGAAAATGTCTCCTTAGTGCCTATTTATAGGTTTCACATCAATAGCTGTGAATTTTTAATTATAAACCTTTTTCATTGGTAATTATTCTTTCTCACACTATATTGATAGGTAAATATTGATTTGTGTAAATTTATGATATAATCACCAACATGTAAGTTATATTTTAATAAATGTAGTCTGATCATCTGTTTTGTGGGTGAAATGTTGAATTCTTTATATGTACATTCAGAATGTAGCTGTGAAATAAAATGCTGATAAATAAATGAATTTATCTTTACTATATCAGTAAAAATTAGTTCAGCGCTCTGATCCATATATGAACTAAAACTTTAATGTATAGTGTTTATGAATTGACCTGATCTATTTTTATTACATATTTTATTTTCCTGTCAGTTGAACTCACAGATTCCACATGTGAGATTAAATGTAATGCCATTCTGTCAGCAACATCACTACCACTGTCATGTGATGCTGTGGGGTGGAGCTTCATGAACCTTTAAGATATTAATGTCATAGAGCACAGAAAGATCTACAGAAAGATATTTTCATTCAGCTAAATTCATCATGTTCACTGTTATATTCATGTGTTTGTGGCTTTCACTAGGTGAGTTATACACAGAATCTTTTTTCATCTGGAGATTAATTAGTGACTAATTTGTGTTTTATTACAATAAATCTGAATGTTATATAACTTTGACTTGCTTGTTTAAAGGTTAAAAATGATTATGTTCTCTTCTCTATGACAGGTGACTCCATGGCAGATTCAATAGAGCAACTTTTCCCTCATAAAGCAGTAGGTGAAGGTGATGATGTTACTCTGTCCTGCAAATACAAAACAGTTCTACAAACAACCTGCACTGGTACAAACAATATCCAAAATCCAGACCTAAGTTCCTTCTTTTATCCAAGTGGAGATACAAGTTACCTTCCACCACGTCTGAATGCTACAGTTAAAAATGAGCAAGTGGATCTGATCATCTCCTCTGCTGCTGTATCAGACTCTGCTCTATACTACTGTGCTCTGCAGCCCACAGTGACAGGAAATCCAGCTGCACTGTACAAAAACCCTGACACCTTTATGTTATACTGAAATCTGCCAACAGGGGGAGACAGTGGCTTAGTGATTGGTATGTTTGATTTGGACTTTTGAGACTGGGGGTTCTGAATCTCACCTCCACTGTGTTTGCTGAATTTGTTTCCACTGTGCCTCAGATGTTTCCTCCACCAACCCAAATACATGCCTTGTTGGCTAATTGTTGTCCAAATAATGTGAATGTGAATGTGTATGATTGTGCCTTACAATGTGGCTGACAAAACAATTGTATGTATCTTTAAGGAGGTGACTAAAACAGCCTTCATTACAAGTGCAGTTCTGCTCTTTTGCACAGTGTTCAGTGTGAGAAAGTTTGAAGGAAAAATGTGAATCATTTCTCAAAAGTGTGTTGGATTAAAACATTCAGTTCAATATAGATTACAAGAATACATTTCATATTTATAGATAATTAATGCATACCTAGTGAATAGGAAAAGGAAACATTTGAGAGAAACTCATCCTCATCTGGGTGACAACAAATATCAATTCATTTTACTCCCAGCGTTGTTGAGGTTTTTAACTCTTTACTGATGGATACGTGATTCAGCCCATTTAACTGTTCATGCAAATTGTATCCCAAAACCACTGTAGCAGACTGTTTATATTAATTACATTAATTCATCTTCATGGTTCCTGAGTTTAATCCTCAGTTCTTGAGTGTAAACAACCCTAGAATAAAGATCAGTTATAAACATGTCTCCTGTCTGCACCATGTGACTTTTTCTGTAGTTCTGTGTATCACTAAACTTTCAGAATAAACAGATTCAATACTCAATAATCTGATTAAATACTAACTACATACTTCTTCTCAACTCAGTTCACTAATACAGAGAACATCTTAGGAAATGTGATGCAGTTCATCAGTTTCTTTACAATAGAATATGTTTCTTAAAATCAAAGGTAATTAATGTGTTTAATTTTTGTAGTATATTATTTTTCACAGTTGATCACCTCAGAGAAAATTATATCTAAATACAATGGAATTAAGAGGTTTAATAAAGTAAAAACATACAAGAATGTCTATATATTAATGGACTGCTAATTATTTTAAAGCATGTGCAGCATTTATGAGTCTATAGTGCTGCATTTCCACAAACAAAATACTATCACACTGTGCTGATATCACATGAACCACAATAAGTGAAACCACAAGGAGGCATAATTATAATTTTAGAAGAATTGTTAATATTTATGACTTGTCATTGTTTATTTATTTGTTTGTTATAGTAGCAGATATTCATCTATACCACCTTTTCAGCATTATCAGAAATTTTAATACAACATGGACATTAAGAAAATTAACACACATCATAACTCTGTATGATCTACATTTTATATTTACTACAATTATTTGATTTAAAAATAAAAAAAAATCCTCCATCTTTGTAATTTCACATAAAATGAGGGCAGAATTCACAGGACTACAAACTGAGGGATTGATGACAGAATGGTCATGACTACACCTCAGTAAAAGTGGGCGGAGCTCGATGTGGTGAGATACAGTTTAGACAGTTTCACAGAGATACTGACATTTATATCTACTGCAAGACACAACCATCATGTTCCTCTTCTTTCTTTTCATAGTTGTTCAAATCATTGGTAAGTCTTTTATATTCTACACAAACTTTATGTGGATGCTGGAGATTTGTACTGAAACTTAAACATGATGATTCAGTTGGTCATCAAGCAATTAAATTAGAAATATATGTTGTTGTAATGTGTTTACAGCAGGAGCTGCTGGCAGCAGCATTACACCAGAACAAACCATCATATCGTCACCTGAAGGCAGTAACACCACACTGACCTGCACATATGATGACTCAGCTTTTAATCTCCACTGGTATCAACAAAAGCCTCAATCAGGACCAGAGTTTCTGCTGATGATTCAAAAATCCTCAGAAACTGTCAATAGAGCTGAACAACTTGACCCAAGAATATCTATAAAACTTCATAAAGACAAAAAGAAAGTAGATCTGGAGATCTTTCCTGCTGCAGTATCAGACTCTGCACTGTACTACTGCGCCATGGAGCCCACAGTGACACAAAACTTAAACCCACTGTACAAAAAGCCTTTTTTCTCTCCCAGTAGGGGGAGCTGTTCACCTGTTTCACTCAAATACACTTCACTGTCTCAGTTCCAGGAGTTGTACAGTTTGTATAACAATCATTGTCTTACACCTGCTGATAATATTATTAGTATTGTTTGAACAATCTATCAAAACTTTTATCTACAAGTATATTTGTTATCTGTTAATTTCCTTAAAGCTTTTTTTTTAGGAAAATAAGCATTGTTGAAAACTGTTAAACAAGCAAAATTTAATTGAATTTAAAAAATCAAGTTTTAAATATGCTTTTTTTAATATTTAATCTTGACCATACACAACTTTATAAAATATAATACTTTCTTTGACTTCTCCGTTAGATATATACAGCGGATCCTCTGCATGTTTGATTTGGCACATGTTTCGCTGAATGCCTTCCTAACGCAACCCTCCCATTTACCGGGCTTGGGACCGCACTAGGATGGCTGGGGTTGGTTTCTTGACCGAGATCGAACCCCACATGAACAGCCGCATCCTAACCACTAGACCACCAGGGAACCTAATATAATATATAATATAAACATGCTATAAGAACTATAAAAACAGTGGTGTCTTCTAAAATAGTACTATGTTTTCCTCACTGTAACTTATGTAAACTTTATTGATAATAATTATATAGGCCAACATTGGTGAGGCTGCAGCTGTAGGCCAATAATCAGCTGCTTATGTTGTTTATAGAATGGAGTACGATTTTATGTGATTATATAATGTATGCTTGAGATACTTGAGAGTTTTTTAACCCCAAAAGAAAATAAACAGCTAAAAATGTGCATGCTCTTTAATATACATTTTCCAACTCTATATAGTATATACTGTATTTCTATCAGTTCATTGGTGTACACTGTTGACTTGATTTTAAACTATATTGATTATTTTACCACACCTCAGTAAAAGTGGGCGGAGCTCGATGTGGTGAGATACAGTTTAGACAGTTTCACAGAGATACTGACATTTATATCTACTGCAAGACACAACCATCATGTTCCTCTTCTTTCTTTTCATAGTTGTTCAAATCATTGGTAAGTCTTTTATATTCTACACAAACTTTATATTTATTTTATATATATATATATTTCAAACATTAATTAACTGGGTGTTTTGGTTATGTTTACAAAAGAGATTGATTTTATGTCACATTTATTCATTCACATTTTCTTTTTTACAGCAGGCAGTTCTGCAGATAAAATTGGGCCGACAGATAAAGATGCCAATATTATAGGAAAAGAAACAGATGCTGTTACTCTGAAATGTTCATATGAGTCAGGCAGTGAAGAGATTCGGCTTTACTGGTACAAACAATATCCTAACAGCACACCACAGTTTTTACTGTATAAAGGCGCAAGGTCAGTTAGTTTTGCGAGCACTCCTACTGACACTCGATTACAGACACAAACATCCAGAGACTTTACTGAACTTACTATCAGAGGTCTAAAGCTCTCAGATTCTGCTCTCTATCACTGCGCTCTTAAAGTAGGAGACACAGTCATACAGAGCCACTGAAAGCCTTTACAAAAACCTAACAATGGAATAGGAAGCTTCTAAAACCACAACAGATTAAAGGTGTTCATTTTATCATATTGTCAGTTAACCACAGACACAAACAACATTTGTTGCAACAGATGCAGCTGGAAGAAAGATAAAAGAATAATAAAGGATTAACACTGACACTTTCATCACAGCAGTGTACAAATATATCTACATTTTAAATGCTCCAAAATATATTTAATGACATTTCCAGACATGTTGTGTCTTGTGTTTCTGTTTTGAACTGTGTGGAATTAAATTCATGAATATTTCTCTTTTTTCCTGTAACCAACTGTAATCAATTTCTAACCATTCATTGTTCAGTTTAAGTAGAAAAACACAACGCAAAACTGCATTTAGAAACAGTTGAGTTCCCCCTCTGCTTCCTCACAGTGGTTTGACCCACTGCCTGCTTTCCCAGTTCATCTCACCTTCTCACACACGAGTCAGGTGTGTGTCTGCGCCTCAATTAATGTTCAACTCCATTAACTAAAGGATTTTATTCACCTTAAATAAAGCGATTCTCTTTAATGTAGTTGATGCAGACTCATTCATAAATTAGTTGCGGCAAAATGCTGATTTCGGATGTAATTTTCCATGAATCTGCTCTATTAGAGATTAAAATATCACTTATCTAGTGAACGTTAGCTTGTTTACAATAGCTTGTAGCATAGTGCACTGACACTAACACACCAAAGCCGTTTCACATGCAGTGTTTTATTTGGGACGACTTGGTATAATGTTAACATTAACACACAATTAGCATATTGTTTATCTGTGCATTTACTAAATGATCACTGTGCTACAGCGAACTGACCCACTGTATTTTTATAATCAGTTTCTATTCTGTTCTTAAATGTTTTAATTTGTAAATAAAATGTTAAACCCTTTTTAATTCCTTGTTTTTATTGTTGTGATTATTTTTTATGATAGTTTTACTTTATTTATGTAAAGAGCTTTGAATTACCATTGTAACTGATGCAGTCTCCATGCTACAATAATAATGATAGAAACAAAGTTTTTCACTGTGGGGACACTGTGTCTTTATACTGTAAGTACAATTTGACTGTATTATTTGTGTCCCCTTCAAAATTGCTCATGAGAAATTTTATATTCATTGTCCCCCTACTGTTAAATGAAATTTACGCCCATGGCCGTACCCTACATGCACTGTGTTTTCTTCATGTAAACAATGAGTCACGCCTCAAAAGGTTAAA